>NW_027555736.1:18150490-18272990 GCF_003287225.1 Phascolarctos cinereus
TAGGTGCTGATAAATGTTGATTGGTTGATTGATATTATCTAGACAAATTACCTAACTGTTCAATGGGATAGATGACTTTCCAAGATATAAGTTGCAAAGAAGTTGCCAACCTACATTGTTGGAGGGAATACTCATAATCATGATGACCTAAAACAATGAAGACACAGATCTGGCTCCCTATCTTTACCTTACAACTATGATATAACCATAATCCAAGTGGCATGGAACTTCAGAGGAATGGCAGCATATTGGAAAGAATCTCAGACCTGGAGTCAGGAAGACCTGGGTTTGATCCCTCCCTCTGATGCTCTTTTTCACTCTCTCTTATGCTGCAAGGATATCAATAGAACAAAAAAATATTGCTTTACAGAGGGGGCAACAAGGTATGCATTTTTAACACTACTCATCAATATTGACTTAGTTGTCAGTCTTTATAATTAAAGGAAGAATGAATATCTGAACAAAATTCATCAGAAAATATAGAGATGGACAGATGTGAAGTAAATACCAAAACCCACAATTCAGGCTTCAGGCCCATCCAATCTCCATCCCTGGATGGAGGTTCATTCAGTCCAGTTGTCACCCAATGTATCTCCTGATGGCTATTCTTGATATATTCCCAGGTCACTCTCTTTTCTTAAGATATTTAGCCTACCTCTCTATCCCAACTCCTGCCATACTATTTGATAGACTTCTATTTACATGTTAATATGCCCTGAGATATTTCTGCTTGCCAGTTCATCAACACCCTCATCTCCCAACATTTATACCTTCATTCTACTCTAGTCACATATCCATATTGTGTGGTCTCACCATTCATCTCTTCATCACCCACAAATACTACACCAAAAGAAATTACATATAATACTAAAACTCATCTAACTATGAGACACTTGGGGCTGGCATCCTGGGTTACTTGAAGGATCAGAGTCTTGCTTCATAGTACAAACTAACAGTGGACATCTAAATATGAGGCATGAGGAGGGCTATCTCTGATTCACAGTAGGGAGGAAGTACATCTCGGTAAGGAAAAGTACGGCAGATATGGAGGACTCTCCTCCATCTATCATCAAATATTGGTCTTCTGGAGCAAAGCATTTGTCTATTTTCACATGAAAATGATAGCTCTAGTAGTAAGGTAGCAATGTTCTTCATCTTCCCTCTCACATGCATCTTTCCATACAACACTTAGGCATGTGGACTGGCCCTTGGGTGAAGCATTACACCAAAGCAAAATAAGAAGTCCTGGAAACCATAGTGACACAGGAATATAAAGAAAATTTAATGTTCAATTTCTCTTAATGTCTTAGACAGAAAGCTCTTAAAATGAAAGGACTGTCTTTAAGAATGTCTGAATCTATGCGGGTGTGTGTGTGTGTGTGTGTGTGTGTGTGTATGTGTGTGTGTGTGCGTGTTTGTGTGTGTGTGTGCATGTGTGTGATAAAAACACCAGGGATTTGAAAGTTCTTTAAAGTGATTAATGAGTAATAGGACTCTTGAGAAAACAAATGAATTCCATGGTTATGGCAAGTCAGGCTTCTAAGGATTCCTTTTATGTTATAAATGAAAAATTATTTGGAAACTAAAACAGTGATAAATCGTTCATATTTTTGTTAAAGATGACAGAGTTTGCAAGACTGTGAAAAGTCCCACTGCTGTCTTTGATTTGAAATAAAATTAATTGTTGCTCCAAATTTAGAATCATTCTCTTTAGAAGTGATGAGGGTGAGATGCATCCTTGAGGTTCTAATGGATCTGAGATCTCACCCAAGTAGAGAGTCTCTCGACTGATGCAGATTGCAAAGCCTAAAAGTTTTTTTTGGTTTGTTGGGCTTTTAAGGCATGAGTTTCTGAAAATACTCCATTAGAGGGCAACATGACGTGCTTCCTCTATTTCTCCTTGCTTCCTCATTGTCAGAAACATCATGATCACCCTCATAATGAGAGATGAGAGACAATGTATCAAAGTAGATAGAATACTGAACTTGGAGTCAAGAAGACTGGATTTCAGTGCTCACCTCTGACACATATTAGATGTTTCACTCTACCCAGACATGTCACTTACACTTTCAATATTCCAGGCAACTGACTAACACTACAAGATGCAAAGAAGGTGCTGATTTGCATTTTTAAAGGGAAGTTCCTCATTGAAAATTCTTTACACCAATGATCAAACAGTGTGAGAAACATATATACTTAAAATAATATTATACCTTTATATCTCACCACCATAAAGGTTGAGAAAGGAAGCTAGATGGAAATTGAACGAACAAGTCTGAGAATTTTGGAGCATTATGGACTTCAGAGACATCCGATGAGTGGTCTGTGGTCTTATAGCTGGTATCAAAAGCTTGATTTATAATTAAGTTTTCTTGATTTTCTCCAGAACTCTGACCCCATGTCCCTAGAGTGGCTTCAGTTTAGTAATCTGATAAACCACATTCCCTCCTCTTCCTTGTCTTCCTCCTATTCCTCCTTGCCCATCTTCTCCTCTTTCACATTAATAAATTTGCCCTAGATTGTTGGTAGAATGAAAGCATGTACATTTTGCATTGTAGAGCTTAGCAGTCTGAAATAACAATGGTAAATGTCCCTACGTTAGTTGGTAAGTGGTCTCCAAATCGTAACATTCAGAGGTTTCCCTTGACTTTTTCAACATTCCCCTTGAAAACAAAAACAAAAAACAAATGAAGCATGTCCATAAAACAATAAGGGGGTGTACCTGTGCCTTACAAGGAACAATACTATTGCTTTCCCTCTTTTTCCTTGTTAAATGTTCAATCCTGGAGATGGGGAATGAGAGTCAGTGACCACGTCTCATCTATACTCTGTACTCCACCCAGGGTCACAGACAATGTTAATTCCAGTTCAGTCATTAAGTGCTTATTAAATGGTTGATGATTGATTATTGTTGACCTAGGCTTTCACCACGGATTTTTTCTATGGCATCCTCTATGTTTCCATATTACCTCCAGTACAAAATACAAACTCCTCTGTCTGGCATTTAAAACTAATTAAATTGGGCTCCAGTCTATTTCTTCTAAACCGATTGCATATAATTTCCACTCACATGGAATATTATGCAGAATGCCACCGAATGTTAGGCATTCTGTTCCAATTGGCCGGCTTTCTATTCCCTACCTAAGAAATGTCATCTTCCACTTAGATGCCTTTGAAGAAGTCACTTCTTAAGGACTGGAGCATTCTTCAGTCTTCCCTTCTGTCTCTTACTCTTATTTCTATCACGTCCTGTCAAAGGTTCAGTGTTTAATTCCTCCTAAAATTATATTATATTTACTGTGTATGTATGTATGTACATATGTATGTATGTGTGTGTATGTTTAATACCCCCAAGATTGCATTGTATTTACTATGTTCATACACATATGCGAGTGTATGTACACACATATATGCATGTGTACATACATACGCATCTGTTTAGTGATTGCACCTACCTAAGGACCTCCAGTTGAGGTATTTCTTCTACCAATTAAGTAAAAGCATCATTCCTGAAACTTAGATTTCAGAAAGTTGACTCAGGCACTGAGGTCAGGTGCCTTCTAAAATGTCACACAGTTAATGTCAAAGATAGGAGTCGTGCGAATGTCTTCCTGAATTTAAGGCCAGCCATCTATCATGCCATGCCAACTTTCTCATTTACCTCTGTGTACTCAATGTTTATTTATCTGTGCACATGTTTCTCCCTTCCAGGGGAATGTAAGCTGTGCAAAGACAAGGCTGGCTTCATTTGTGTCATCATTCATTTCTATAGCACCTAGAAGGATTACTCTGTGGCACTAAATTCTGTGATACCTTCCTAACTTGGCCCTCAAAGTGATGGCTTTGATGCTGAAGATGGAGGAGGGGAAGGAGAAGTTGCTATTATCTAAAATTTAAAGTAGCCTTTGGAGTTAGAACTTGTAAATTATAACTCATGTTATACCAGTGTTCTTGCCCTCAATAGTCAATCAGTAGACATAATTAGCTTAGAGTAAAAGTATTTGTTAAGGTGGTACAACAAGAACAATGATTAGAAAATAATCTAGTGCCCTTTTCGTTAACTATGCAGGCTACTTCTATCAATGTTTGCTGAATTTAATTTGGATAGGGAAAAAAGAAGGGAGAAAATAGAAACTTTGAAATAACAGTTCTCAGTAGAATGATTTTATTTTCCAGCTGTGTTCTCCTCCCTTTAGCATACATATTTCCTTAAGCTTGGAGAATGGGGTACAGATATAACCTGCACTAACAGCAAAGAGAATGCAAACTCTGAAAAACAGTATTCAAGCTATAGGGCACATGAGGAAGTCAGTTATAAAGTAGTGGTGGAAACTCTGATCTTGAACTTTGTTTTAAATCTTAGTTTTTCCACTCACTAACCTCTCTGATTTTGGTCATTAATTTCAATTCTCTGTTGTTTTATTTTTGTCCTTTACAAACTGAGTTATTGAATTATGTGACCTCTAAAGCCACTTTTAGCTCCCAATGTTTCATATATGATGTCGATCCAGCATACACTAATTGAGTTTTATAATTATTCTTCTTAATGAATTTTTCTGGTAAAACAAAAGGGAAAAATTAGGAATCTTACTCAAGCACCTTTGAATCCCTTTCATAGCTATTGGACACTCAATTTCAATTTAGTGGAAACTTAGGCAATCCAACAAATGATGCAATTCAAATTTCAATCAATAATTAAATTATTCAGTTGTACAGAGACAGGCGAAAATCAACCGACCAAGTACATTTGTTCCCATGCTGCTTTCCATGAAGCTTGTCAAAATTGGAACAATTTAGTA
Source organism: Phascolarctos cinereus (assembly GCF_003287225.1). NCBI lineage: Eukaryota > Metazoa > Chordata > Mammalia > Diprotodontia > Phascolarctidae > Phascolarctos > Phascolarctos cinereus. Next base: position 18,155,290 of record NW_027555736.1, read on the forward strand.
ATGAATGAGGAAAGTTTAAAATGTGGGTTCTCTCTATTTTGTTCAACCACAAGTGTGAACACTAAACACTGTAAAACACATTTATTAAATGACCTATGAATTATGGATAAAATTTTCACAAAATTATAGAAAGTTAAAGCTGGAAGGGGACTCAGACCTGACTTGGGGCAGCTAGGTGGCTCAGTGGATACAGTGCTGAGCCTGGAGTCAGGAAGTACTTAGTTCAAATCTGGCTTCAGACATTTACTAATTGTATGACCCTGGACAAGTCACTCAATCCTGTTTGCCTCCATTTCCTCATCTATAAAATGAGATGGAGAAGGAAATGGCAAACTAGTCCAGTATCTTTGCCAAAAAAATATCAAATGGGATCATGAAGATTTGGACATAACTGAAACACCTGAGCAACAACACCATTGATCTAGTCCAAGCATACATAATATCAAATTTAATCAAACCCAGAGAAGATTACATCATCAATAAATTGAACCAGGGGTGAGGAATTTGTAGCCTTGAGGCCACATGTGCCCTCTAGGTCCTCAAGTGTGGCCCTTTGACTGATTTCAAACTTCACAGAACTAATCCCCTTACCGAAAGTATTTGTTCTGTAAAACTTGGACTCAGTCAAAGGGCCACACTTGAGGATGTAGAGGGTCACATGTGGCCTTGAGGCCACAGGTTCCTCAACCCTAGGACACTTTGTCCAGGCTCCACTAACTCAAAAATAAATAAATAAATAAATAAAGGTAAAGCTCTGATAAAAAAAAATGTAGATCAGAAGCAAGCAATTACAGCTCACTCCACAGGCCAAGAAGAACAAACAAAAAAGCTCTAAATGCAATAACCCTAGAGAATGCTAAGCTGTGGTGCTATCACCCAGCACACCTTGCTCACTAGCCTCTATGCTCTGGCCAGATGCATATACTGACACAAAGTCTTGTGCTTTTGGACCCAGATTGGGATTTCCCTCCTGCTGTTAAGATTACCAGCAAACCCCCTAACTAACCTTTATCAACAAGACAGCAAGATGACATGAATCTTCCCAGAGGTGAAAAAAAGAGGGCAAACTATGGAGGGTGGGGGAAAGTTAAGGTTTTCTGCTGTCAATGGTGGTCCCTTGTTTCAGGAACCAGGAAATTGCAGTGGTTCTTAAAAGAACAGCCACACTACTCTCCCTCGGCTCTATTCAAAGCTACAAACACTGATTCAGCACAATCAAAGGACTATTGAGTAGAAGGCACTAGGGCAAGGATTCCACATGTGTGTGGCTACAATGGACACAAATGGAATAATTTATGACCTTCACACTAGAAATAATTAGCATAATAGGAAAAAAGTTAAATCAATACTGCAAGTATCACTAAAGAAGCAAAACAGAGAATGGCATATTAGAAAGGAAATATTCCAAAATAATGAAAAATCAAGAAAAAAAGAGCAAAAATCAAAAACATTTAAAGAAAACATGATCTCAATAAGTGAAGGACATTAATCTTTAATATTTAGGCACAGAGATGATACAAGGATAATAGGCCTCCCAAAAGAGCATGACAAATTGATAAACCTAAACACTAATGTAAAATATGATATGAGAAAATGGCCTAGGATTTCCAGATGGAGGATGGGTGGAATTGGAAGGCTGTTGTTGTTCAGTCATATTGGTTGTGTCTGACTCTGTGGTCATTTTGGGGATTTTCTTTGCAAAGATACTGGAGTGGTTTTCCATTTCCTTCTCTAGCTCATTTTATAGATGAAGAAGCTGAGTCAACAGAGTTAAGTGACTCACCTAGGGTCACACAGCTAATCATTGTCTGGGGCTAGATTTGAACTCAGATCTTTCTTACTCCACCACTGGTACTCTATTCACTGTGCACTATTCACCTAGCTGGGTAGGAGAGTAGAATCTATGAAAAGAATCCAGTGAACACATCTAGCTTTAAAAAAAATGCATAATAAAAACAATAAGAATGTTTTCAATTCCAAGACATACAAAGGATCAATTTTAAAATTAAATAAAAAACAATGCAATAAACTAGTAGATATCTTCAAATACAAAGGAAAAGAAATTGGATACTACAAGAATAACATACATATATTTAAAAATGGAAGAAGGGAGTAGATTAATATATTTTGATAAAAACACATATTTTTTCATCACAAAATGACATACAATACAATGTTAAAATTTCCTTTACAATATGCCCCCAAAAAGGTTTGGTTTTTTTATTGAAAAACTGCAATGATGGGGAAATAACCACTTTACAGGGAATCCAATTCCATTTTTCACCTGCTCTATTAGGAAAATTTTTGAAATCTCAAATTTATATTTTCTTTTTTGCAATTTCTACCCATTACTTCTAGTTCTATTCTTTGGGCCTAGGAACATACATGTATATCATGTCATACCATATCATATCATGTCATATTGTATCATATCATGTCATGTCATATATCATATCATATCATACAATACAATACAATATGATATAATATGATGTAATGTAATGTAACATAAGGTAAGGTAATGTAAGGCAAGGTAATGTAAGCTAAGGTAATGTAAGGGAAGGGAAGGTAATATAGTATTATTTATATTATATACATACACACATGTACCTTTACTATACTGATTTCCTTTCTGTAAATACTTCATAGGCATTTTAGGAATAGCTATCCTAAAATCTGGTATCCCCATTATGGATGGTTTCAGTTCTTTGAGCTGATAATGGATGCAATAATAATTATAATATACATGTATTTCTTATCTAATGTTTTTGTAAGACTATGAGAATTGTATGAGAGGAAGAGGAATAAACATTTATATAGTGCCTACTATATGTTAGCAATGGTGCTAAGCATTGTGGAAATATCTCATTTCATCCTCAAAGCAACTTTCATAAATAGATGCTGTTATCTTCCCCATTTTACATTTTAGGAAACTGAGGCTTTAGTGGTTGAATAACTTAGGATCACATAGCTGGTAGGTGACTGAGGCCAAATGTGAACTCAGGACTTCCTGAATACAGGTCCAATGCTCTATTCATTTTTCTACCAGCTACTTCAAAAAGGCAGCTTTAAAAAATTCCATTGAAAAGAAGGAAGTAAGTAGTGAAGAATAATTCCATTTTTAGGAATGTGTTAAACCATAAAGACCATAGACATTTGTAACAGAGGATCTGAAATAAATGCCAGACTGTCTATTTTCAATCATGATGTCTTTCAGTGATAGATGTCCCATAGTTTGGCTGTAATTTCATCATCTATAAAATGAGGACTTGACTAAAATGATGTACAGAGTTCTTTCTGGTTTAGGAGACTAAATTTTGCATTAGATGAAAATAAATTTGATAAATGCCAATCACTAGACAAAAATCTGCTCTCTAATATCTTGGTGAGGTAACTTTGTTTTTTGTTTTTTGGGGTTTTTTCCCCCTAGGTTAAATTGATAACTCTGCTAGAAATGTGATGATATAGGTATGGTGGAATGGGGACAAAGTTAGAGGGGGGAAATCCTGTAATTTGGTCTCCCAAAAAAATTGGCTCCCTTGTCATTATTCACCTGGAAGAGTAACCTTAATTTGATCAGAAGACAACAGCCTTTGGCTGTTTTCCCAAATTTAATTCAATATGCCAACATGTCACAGCTATTCCATGCTTTGTTTCTTTGGTTTTTCAAGTTGAGGCAAAAATGCACTAACAGTCAGTCAATAAACCTTTATTGAGTACCTACTATATTCCAGGCACAGCATTAAGAATGTGAAATTGTTTCAGCTCTCAAGAAGCTCAAAGGTAATGGATGAGACAAAATGCAAACAACCTTGGCCAAACAAAATGTAGCCAGGACAAATTGGAGCTAATTAACAAAGAGTAACTACTATTATAGTGAAATCAGGAAAGAGTTTCCATAAAAGGAAGGATCTTATCTTTGACTTAAACAAAGCAAGTGAGGGAAAGATATACAGATGAGTGGGAAGATAATTCTAGGTATGAAGAACAGCAGTGCTAATGTCTGTTGTTATGAGGTGCAATGTCTTATTTGAGGAAAATGGAGATCAAAGATACTGAATCTCAGGAGGGGAGTAAGAAGAAAAAGACTGGAAAAGTAGGAGTAGGATAGGATAGGAAGCATTTGCTTTAAAGGTGAAATATGAGATTTTACATTTGATCCTGGGGATTATAGGGAACCACTAGAGTTTATTGAATAGGGAAGTGACATGGTCAGACTTGTGTTTTCGGAGGCTAAATCTGATGGCTGAGGGGAAGTTGGATTGGAGGGGAAGACTTGATGCAGAGATATCAAGCAGAAGGTTATTGTAACATGCCAAGTGTGAAATGATGAGTGCCTGGACCAGGGCAGTGGTAATATTAGAAAAGAGAATGGGGAATATGCAAGATATTTTACAATGGTAAAATCATCAGAAATTTGAAATAGATTGAATACCAGGGATGAGAGAGTGAGGAGACAAGGAGGACTGAGAGGTTCCAAGTTTGGGTTTCTGTGAGCAAGTACAATAGACTTGACATTTAAAAGATAATTGTAAAACTTAGAGAGAATAATCTCAGTTTAAAGATGAGATTGGAAGCTGGATTGAAGAGTTAAGAGAGTGAGAATAGAGGCAGTGGAAGCACACATTATAGATGGCCTCATGGAGTTTGAAAAGGAGAGATATGGAATGACAACTAGTAGAATATATGGATCAAGTTGGGGTTCTATGAGGATTGAAGAGAAACAGATGAGTTTGTAAGCTGCAGGAAAGCAACCAGTAGACAGTGGGACAGTAGGGGTAGTAGTTCAAACTGTTGGAGAAAATGTGATAGAATGGATCACTTGTATTTGTGTGTGTGTTCATATATATGTATGTCTGTGTGTATATGTGTGCATGTATGTAGATAGATAGATAGATAGATAGATAGATAGATAGATAGATGGATAGATAGATAGATAGATAGATAGACAGGCAGACAGACATATACACCTGCTGTGTGTGCTTGCCATGCAGATGAAAAAAGTCACCTCTTCCTGTGGGACAGAAATAGTATTAAATGAAATCTGGGCAATGTGAGATGAAAGGTAGATAAGACAGATATGAAAAAGAACATGGTGAATGGCCTCAGTGTTTTCAATGAAAGTTGAGGCAAAGTTCTCAACTGACCAGGTGGAATATGGGAAGCCATGGGGGATTTGAGGAAGAAAGAAATGGTTTTGCAATGGAACTATGGTGAGAAAGCAAATGATAGTAGATATGTGTGTGTGTGTGTGTGTGTGTGTGTGTGTGTGTGTGTGTGTGTGAGAGAGAGAGAGAGAGAGAGAGAGAGAGAGAGAGAGACAGAGAGAGAGAGAGAGAGACAGAGAGAGAGAGATACTAAGGAGTCAGTTGAGATTGTATGGCATACCTTTGTAATGGTTCTAGTAAGCATGATTTCATAATTTTCTTCAGCTTTGCTCAGCATCATGTTCAGCAGGAGTGAAAGTAGCAGAGGTTGATAGCATTTTGAGGCTGAGATTTGGCAGGGCAAGATTACTGATAGATTATGGAGCAAGTGACTCAAGAGAATTGGACTGTGTTGAGCTGGTTAACTAATGGGGAGGAGGAGAGGATAGTCAGTGCAGTGGTGATGTCTTGGGAAAAAAAACTGATGGAAGATAAGGATTTCAACTTTTGTAGATATGTGAAAAGTAATAGGGATGATACCTATAAATACACAGGGGAAGCGAATGGGAGGACAGAAGAAGGAAACAGCGAGTGAAGAATGATAGCTGATATATATTTAGGCTAAGCAAGTCTTTGGAAAATACCAAGACTTTCAACACTGTCCAAGTAAAGAAGTGCCAGAGATTAATTTATTTACTGACTTTAACACAGTATAATCAATGAAAGGTAGAGAGTGTAAGAAATTTGAAGTCTCAAGGGCCAAAACAATTTCTGAAGAAATATTTATAGGTGATTTGTGTTATAAGTGCCAACCAGACACATTTGATATGCCCAGGTGATTCCAGCTATACCCTAAAATACCATTAAAATCAAATAAATCTAAAAATATTCACCTAGGTTTGACATATCTCACTAAAGCACATTGTTAGTTTTCACTTGGAAAAAATTCTCATGAATCAGTTTGTCAAAGCTATAAAAAATTCTCCAATTAACAACTATTAGAAGAACCAGGAATAATTTACTGTGCCTGCCCACTGGTGTAAGACACACACACATATGTGTATATGTCTATACATGTGCACATATACTATTATGTATATATATATATATATATATATATATATATATATATATAATTATATGTTCCTCAAGACTTTTTAGAATGTATTATACTACCATTGACAGCACACACACACACACACACACACACACACACACACACACGTGAAATTGATTGTATTTTGACAGACAGGACATGACTGAATAAATACTGTTGTGGGAATCAGTATCATGGACATGTTAGTAAAGAAATCAAAATCAATATCACATTAGAAAAAAAGAATAAAAATATATTATATGTAATTAAAATTCCAGCTTGATCTATGGAAACAAGCTGTTAATTTCCTCCAACAGAATCACATAGGACAGGTATTAACATAGTTGTCATTTACTATTAGTTTTTGCTTCTAAATTTAGACTTTGTTAATCATTCACATCAATTATGAACCGAGGAACCTAAAAACAACCCCAATCAGCAAACATTTCATTTATGTCCCAGGCAGAGAGATATGGTAGTCAAAGTGACAGTGATTGCGAGTATAGTTCCCTATGTAAAATATGGAGGAAGATCTTTGCAGAGTTTAAGCAGTTTTCCTTAGCAAAATAGTGAAAGTTAGCAGAGGAAAAAAATGCAGAATGACTGGTGAAAGAGCCATTTAAACAAAATAGTTCCTAAAGAATTTTAGAATCAAATGCATAAAAGAGTAGGAAAAAATGGAAATTTTTTTAAAGATCTCAGGTTGCCATGAAAAACTTTTTCTTATCAATCATGAATAATGTAATAGCCCCCAATATGAGGAATTTTCAATGGCAATGAATAAATCAGTAAGCATTTATGAAAAACCTACTACGTGACAGGCATTAGGCTAGGTTCTAACAAAGAAACCAAGTTTTGAAAACAACACAAAACAAACAAAAAACAAAGAATGAAATAATCATTACTCCTAAAGAGATCATATTCTAACAATGAACTCATTCTCTAAAGAAGAATGAATTGTAGAAAGCAAAAATGAGAAGAAAAACTGACATTTATAGACCAATACCTTATAAAGGGAATAAATCCCAGAGGTTCCATAGTTATGGTCTCCGATCTCAAAATGCATAAAAGAAACTTTTCAAATGCTATGGGAGGAAGGGGACTCAGTTTTCTTTCTTTCTTTCTTTCTTTCTTTCTTTTTCTTTCTTTCTTTCTTTCTTTCTTTCTTTCTTTCTTCCTTTCTTTATTCCTTCTTTCCTTCCTTCCTTCCTTCCTTTTCTTTCTTTTTTCCTTCCTTCCATCTTTTTTTCTTTCTCTCTTTCTTTCATTTTCTTCCTTTTTTTTACTGATAATGAAAGTTATTTGAGAAAATTCTAATACCCATTTACTCATATGCCTAATTTTCTAATTCTCCAACATCTCAGTGAAATTATTTTGTACAATTATCAATGGTATCTTGGATGAAGGTTTGAGAAAAGAATATTGATACTGTCACAACCTCATTAGACTATATCTTTCTTTTCAAACAATTGTCATAATAAAATGCAATCTTCCACTGTTCTTATCTTTTCGGCAATCAGAAAACATTTGATATTGTCAAGAAAATGTCACCTTTAAAGCTTTCGTGAAACAATTTTTCTCCCATGAGTATGCTAAAATCACACAAGAGTTCTTCAAAGTTGTAACTTTAAACAGAACAATTAGATGAAACTTCTGATCATTAATATCAAATGAATCTTAGTAAAATGCATGCTGCCTAAAAGTCTCTGAAGCCACCATGGACAATATTGAGTAAAATCCACATGGAAGAGGGATTCCATAGAAAGACTTCAGAACTATGGGTTGAAGATGACATTTTGCTGATTGTATCATGCCTTAAAATATGGCAGCAAAGCATTGATGAGTCCCATAAATCACTCAAAATGATTTAGACAATAAATTCACATAAATGTGGATTGAAAAGAAGTGAATACAGAATAAAATCAAATGGTTAAAGCAAAGAAGACAATCATATAGATGTCGCATGAGGCTCATCCACTTAGGCATGTATCTGGTAAAGACAATGAAATGCACACTGAACACAGGCCAGAATTAAACAAGAAGAGATTGTTTTGGATGGCCTTTAGGAAAATTATAGCTCAATAAACCATGTCAGATTTCCCTCAAATAGTGTTGTATCTTTTCAACACCAATATTTTTCTCATGATGTTATATGGCTACAAATCTTGAAATATTTCAATCTCCAAAAATTTGAAACAAAACAAAGCAAAATAACAGCAATAAATGTGGGCTAGATTTTCTTATCAGACCATAGTTTGCTGACCCTTGATTTAGACTAAGCTTAGTTTTGCCACAATTTTCCTGAGTGTTGAAATTATAATGACAGTGATTCTGGATCATGTCGCTCTTTTTCTCAAAAACATTGAGTGGCTCTAAAAGTCCTCTTGGGATAGTTCCTAATGTCAGTAATGAAGGGAGTGTCCTTAACTAAATTAAAGGTGTCAAAAATACAGTCAAGAGCTGCCAGAATCAGATTAAAATGTAATTGGGAAATACTTAACAAAATAAAAGTACAATTGGACATACGTAGTGTTAATACGTGGTTTTCTAAGTCAAAGTGGTACTAGCACGGATCTTTATGTTTGATATATGGGGACCCAATTGTTTTTTTGGATTGGGCATCACTAGTCTAGATGACTTCTGTAGTCTTTAAGTTCTATTATTCAGAAAATCTCAGATTTCATTTAGGTTAGAAACAATGGCTTAGTTTTATTTTAGTGGGATCTACTTAATGTGAGATTTTTTATCATGGTCTGTACATTTGTTATGGTATTAAAATCACCTTTGATGTTTTCCTGCCTTTCTCTTTGCTTTATAAAATGTGTCCTTGATTGGAAGAGTATAAGCTAGTTCTTTAAAGTTTATTTCACTTAATTATCTGGCTTTAATGACATTTTCCTTCTGAAGACTTTTTTTTTTCACAAGAAGTTTTATTTTTAGTGGTGTGTATGCTGAGAATCATACTTTCAAATATGCAACTTAGACATAAATTCGGTGTTCCTTTATGAGAACATAGCAAATAATGTCTGTGGCTATTTTTGCATAACAATTTAAAATTTTAATTTTTACTCAGAAGATTGTATAATGTTACAACATGACCCTTAATTTCTCTTTTCGGATAAGTGGTAAAGAGAATGCTTCCATAAGCATCTAAAACTGGGTCTTTCAGTTTTTTAGTGAACTAATGTTGGCTGTGACTGAAATCAACAGATGTTGCATCCTAGAATTAATAAACATCTTTGGATATGAAATGGCCTTTTCATCCCTGAGACCTGCTTGAAATGCAAAATTGATAAGTTTGTATCACAAGAAGTTTCTTGAGACTTTCTTTATCAATTTTCTCAATCTCTGTTCCAATTATACACTTACTCCCTTAAAAGCTAACACTTGTTATTGTAATGTTAAAACAACTGAAGAATTGTTTTCAAACTTGATTTTGTAATGCTAACCTGGTTTAGTTCACTTATATGTTCATCTATGCACCAGATAGATTTTCTACTAGGTTTGTTGTATCTTTTTTGTTATAAAATCAAATCAGATGAAAAAATGAATGCATTAAATCCTTTGTGACTAGGGAGAAAAAAAACTAAAAGGTATAAAGAGAACACTTTTTCTCAAATGTTAAGTAAAGAAATGAAAATTGGCAGGTTATTTTGTTAAGCAAGAGTTTGCCTTAGTATCTTGTACAATGAATCTTTGTACTGGTATAGTTGAGGAGTCAGCAGTATTTATAACACCTGTCCTTCATAAAGAAGCAGCTTTATATATATATATATATATATATATATATATATATATATATATATATATATATATATATATATATATATATATATATATATATATATATTTTTTTTACACACACACACACACACATATAGTATAGATACAATTGCGCATACATGTATACATGCACAAATACATGTAGTTTTCTTCCAATAAATATCATTATAATCAGTTTTTATAAAAATGAGCATTTCCACTTTCATCCTGACTGATGGCCCATAGAACAAAACTTTATTGATGCAGATATAACAAATTCCATCGGACAAGAAATCCAGGGGCACCTATGTAATGTAGTGGATAGAGCACTGGCCCTGAAGTCAAGAGGACCTGAGTTCAAATCTGACCTCAGACCAAACACTTGAGACTTACTTGCTGTGTGACCCTGGGCAAGTCACTTAACTCCAATTGCCTAAGGAAAAAAAAAGAAATCTGATGTGATACATATTACTTCTCCAAGTAACCAAAATTATTCAACAGGATGTCCATTCTGATATTTATGTATATTGATTATTAATGTTCTGCACATTGTTAAATACACAATAAAATTTGTGTTTTTTTTAAAAAGTGGGGGGAAAAAAGTTGGTCTCTTTTGAGCAGCATGTAAAGCCCTCAACTTTCTAACTCCACTCTTGCTAGCTTTTTCTCATACTACCTTTATATATTCTATAATGAAAACTCGGTATGTCATTCTTTTCTGGCTTTCTCCTTTCCCTGTGCCTTTACCAAAGCTTGAATGACATTGTGTTGATAACTGGCCAAAGTGATCTAACCAAAAGGAGCCTAGTTTTCAGAGAATCAGCATGGTATGTTAAGGACTGTTCACTTCCCACCCCCATTGGCCAGTCCAAACATAACACAGAAACATTTAACTAATTTTAATTTAATGTAGTAGGATAGAACTGAGTGTACGTTCTTAACATTATACCTTTCTGAAAAAAGTCCATCTTCTCCTTTAAGCTTATCTACATAACATTTTTGATGAAGCCTACCCTGATTGCTGCCTATACCCCACTTTCCTTCGAAATGAAGGACCTATGACTTTGTCATTATGAGAACTCTTTTCATCAAACCTTTTATAACTTTTTGTTTTATCACATTGCGTGAACATTTCTTCTGTGGCAGTGTTTTGAGTGATATTCCTATGTCAATATCACTATCATTTCAATTTTTAGTGATATGAAGCTCTTTCATGAGTTATCTGCCATGTTTCAGGTGATGCGAAATAATGCTTAGAAAAAAAGATCATGCAAACTACTTCATCAATTACAGAAAATTGTGCCTCCGGAAACTGGGGGATTATAGAGCTAATGTTCAAATCAAATTTTAGCCTAGATCTTCTTTACTCTATTTCACACACTATCTAATTTGCATTTTTGTCTCACTTTGAAGAATCTAAGCAAATAGATGAACTTAACCTCTTTTTTCCTTCTTTAAAAAAAAATTTAAGAATGAAGTGTTAAAGACTGACCTTCAAACCCTTCACTTTCCAGATGAGGAAATAAGGTTACCTTACTGTAAAGGCTTAGCTAAAATGCAAGCCCATGTTGTCTGAATGCAAATTTAATACCTTTTGCCAAGTTCACCATGGTGGACAGGAAACCAGACAAATAAATATCTTTGGACTCCCATCAGTCATTTCTAACTGAATCCAAAGCCCACATAATTTATTTCTAAACCAGAGGGACCTACATTGTAACTCATTTTCAAATGTACTTTTCTTCTCAGTCTCATTTTTTTCTGATGGTGTTGGTTTTAAGTACAGTTATTTTTAAAATTATTATTTTAGTAAGGAAACTCTGTAACTACTGGCCTCTCACCAATTTGGAAAGCATGCCACATATTGCATTAGCTTCCTGAATCTTATATTCATGGAATATTGATGAAGAGATGGATACACTGAATTTTACTCAAAAACATCAATTGGTATCACTGAGAGGACTGGAGTGAGGTAGGTGGCACTTTTAAAAGGATGACTGCCTATAAAATGAGAAATATGGAACTTCTCCTGGGAGAAGAATTAATTATGCATTGAAACATGGACTCTTCTTTGTTGTCATTTGTTTCTTTGCATCGTAAGTGCAGCCAATGAGATCGGATATCTATTTTAAAATACCTAAGCTAAGCACAATCGATAATGACTAATACGGACTTTCCTTCTTCTAGTTATGTAGGCTTGATCATTACTATTCTTGTGTCTACAGAAGCTATGAGAATGGTTGATTGTTGGATGTCCTTCATTCCCAAAGAAGACCAAAATGACACCATTATGTTGGGGCTAAGCTAGAGTGTGTCTAATTGTGGCTGATCAGACCAACAGAAGCTCAGAAGCCTCTACCACAGAAAGAGCACAAATAGTCCACATGAAAATTTAGAGTGGAGATGGCATTCAGTTTGTGGGTCTCATATTTCTTTTGAGCTGCTGCAATTCTACTTCGCTCAAGGAACACAGCACCTTCTTAGATTCAGGAACACCATGCTGGATGCCAGTGATGGAATCTACCTGAGGAGATTTCAGGGAGAACAAATTTGGATACCAGATGTAAAATGCTTTGCCAGCTTTGAAGTGATATGGAATTGGTATCATTTTTATTACTTAGTTACCTTCTCAAACTGAGATACTAAAGGGAAAAATATGCTCCTTCTGCCTGTATATCTGGATGTCCTAACTCTTGAACTTGAGTACTACTCTCAAGGCAAACTTCAGCACTGGCCTTGCTTGGGAAATTTGTCATCTCTAATTAGAAGACCATATGCTTAAATCACACATTCTAGGAAATTAAATTCTCTCTACCTTCTCTTCATAGAAGTTTAGAGTTGGCAGATACTATTAACCTTTAGATACACATTTATTTGCCCCAACAAAAATGAAAACAGAAAACTGTTTTTGTTCCATTTTGTCCTCAGAACTTAGGATTATTACTATAACACAGTAAATGCTTAATAAATGCTTGTTCAAGGAATGGATGAATATCTCTACAATGCTTTCCATTTCTATTTAATTTCTGTCCTTTAGTTTCCATTCTTAGTATCACCATAGCCTCACTAATCAGAATCCAAACTGAGGTTGCTTTGAGAATCCTCCCAAAGACACCACTTCCTGATTTCCTGTTTTGTTTTGTTTTGGTTTTTGCCCATTTGGAATCACATTTTCTTCAGCATCCTCTATCTTGTTTCATTGGCTGCTGATAAGGTAAGGGGAAACATCAGGATGACCATTCAGTGAAATTATAGACCACAGAAAAGGTCAAAGTCATCCAGTTTAGTGTTATCTTCCAGAGAACATATGAGGCTATAAAGTTCTGAAACCTAATTCCTGTGACAAAGCTCGTAACAAGGAGAGAGAAATAACCCAACATAAATTAAGTTCTGGGCACTGTTCTGCAACAGGAAGAAATGGTACCACCTTAATCCATTTTACTTACAAGGCTAAGAATTATAATCCCATGATTAACACCTTTCTATAATCAGGATTTGCTTCCTGGAACTTTCAAATAAAGAGCTTTGCAACAGGACTTTTTTTTTTTAGTAGTTTAAAGTCAGATAACAAAGGTTCAATATATGTGAGACCTTCAAAAGATTTCTTTTTCATTCCCAAGGAATATTTTTTTCTGTTTCTATGAAGACATGAAACACTGTGATAATGAAATAATTGAAAATAAGGAGCTAACAAGCTGGATGACACGTCCAAGATCATTAAATTCAATGATCCATTTTTTTAGAAAAGGAAACTGAATCCCAATGAGCTTAAGTGGATAACTTCAGTGCCCTGAAGAACTGGTAGAGCTGGGAATCAAAGCCAGAATAAAACTCCAATTCTACGATGTTTCCACTTAGATTTGACATATAACTATGTCTAAGCATCTAGAGTAGGAAATACATGCTGCTGGGATAGACGCAAGATGGCAGAAAAAAGGAAGGGATTCATCTGAGCTCTCTCAAATTTTCTTCCATGCAACTTTAGATAACACCTTCAAACAAATATCTGGAAGATTAAATGCTGCAAATTGACCCCAAAAGGATGGGGTGAAGCAATTTTCCAGTCCAAGACAATGTAGAATGTTGGCAGGAAAGATCTACTGCATGAGTTCTGAGAGTCAAGCACAGGCTACCTCAGTGCAAGCAGCCCCCCAGCCAATCAACAGGAGGCCTCAGGAGCAACTGAATCAACAGATGCAGCATTGCTTCAGGAGCTCTTGGCCCACAGGCGGCAAGGGGGGTCTGGCAGCTGGTCAAAAGGGAATGACAGGGGTCCCTTTGATTACTTGTTTTGCCCATATTCAAATCCAGGTTGCAGTCCTGTGTGGCAGTCCCAGAGCAAGGAGAAGCACTGGCACAGCAGAGCTTTCAGACTCAGGGCACTGTGTTCCCTGGTCACAGTAACAGGGTGAAAATGAATATTTATGATCATTCACAGACCAGAGCACAGGCCAGGAGAGTAGAAATCCACCCCACCTTAGTTCGAAGCACCTTAAAAGAAGTGAAACTTTAAAGACACCACAGAATTAGCTAAAAAGAAAAAGCTCAACAAAAAAGAACAACAAAAACAAATTTAAAAAAAACTAATGCTTTGGATGGTACCTCTTTCACCCCAGTAGCAGAGTACAACTTTCTTTTCTTTTTTTTTTTTGATTTTGAGGCAATTGGGGTTAAGTGACTTGCCCAGGGTCACACAGCTAGTAAGTGTCAAGTTTTTGATCTAAGGCCAGATTTGAACTCAGGTCCTCCTGACTTCAGGGCCAGTGCTGTATACACTGCACCATCTAGCTGTCCCCAGAGTACAACTTTCTTATACAGTCATGAAATAGACTGGGAAAATGAGCAAAAAACAGCAGAAAACAAAAGACCCTGATCACAGGAAGTTACTATGGTGACATGGAAGATCAAAACACAAATAAAGAAGACAACAAAGTCAGCACTGCTACTCCAAAGCATCAAAGAAAAATGTTAATTGGTTTCAAGCCCAAAAAGTATTTATATAAGTGCTCAAAAAGGGGGTTTAAAATGAAGTAAGAGAGGTAAAGGAAAAAAATTAGGAAAATAAATGATAATGATGCAAGAAAATCATAAAAAAGAGTCAACAGCTTCTTAAAGTAAACAAAAAAAAAATGCTGAAGGAAATAACATCTTAAAAAACAGAATAGTCCAAATGATAAAGGGGACGCAAAAATCCAATAAAAAGAAGAATTATTTAAAAACCATAATTGACCAGATGGGAAAAGAGGTTCAAAGCTCACTGAAGAAAATAATTCCTTAAAATTTAGGATGGGGTAAGTGGGAGCTAACGACTCCACAAAATATCAAGAAACAATAAAACAACATCAAGAGAATTTTTTAAAAAAATAGAAGACAATGTGATGTATCTAACTGGAAAAAACAGCTAACCTAGAAAATAGATCTAGGAGAGATAATATAAGAATTATTGTCTGTGCAAAAATCATGAGCAAAAAGCAAAAAAAAGTTAGAAATCTTCTTTCAAGAAATTATCAAGAAAAACTGCGCTGATATTGTACAACAAGAAGGTAAAATAGAAATTGGAAGAATCCACCAATCACCTCCTTAAAGCAATCCCAAAGTGGAAACACTGAGGAAGATTACAGCTAAATTCCAGAACTCTCAGGCCAAGGATAATATACTGCAAACAGCCCTAAAGAAACAATGCAACGAGTCTTAGTCAGGATTACACAGGATTTAGCGGCTGCTAAATTAAAGGTTCAGAGGGACTGGAATATGATATCCTGGAGGGCAAAGGAGTTAGGATTACAACCAAGAATCACCTACCCAGCAAAACTAAGCATAATCCCTCAGGGAAAAACCTGGAAATTTAATGAAAAAGAGGACTTTCAAGCATTCCTGATGAAAAGGGAAGAGCTGAATAGAAATTTTGATTTTCAAATGAAAGACTCAAGAGAAGAAAAAAAAGGTAAATGGGAAAGAGTAATTATAAAGGACTCAAAAAGGTTAAACTGTTTACATTCCTATATGGGAAGGTGATATTATCAACTCCTAAGAACTTTGTCATTATTGGGGCCATTGGAAGGAGTATACATAGAAATAGGGCAAGGTATGAGTTGAATATGATAAAAAATAAAATTAAAGAGTGAAAAAGGAATGCACTGACAAAAGGGGAAAAAGAGAGGTAAAATGGGGAAATGGGGCAAATTATCTCACATAAAAGAGACATGAAAAAGCTTTTACAGTGGAAGAGAAGATGAGGGAGGGGGGAAGCACATGAACATTATTCTCATTGGAATTGGCTCAAAAAAGGAGTAACATACACACTTAGTTCAATATAGAAATCTATCTCACTCTACATAAAAGTAGGAAAGGAAGAGAATAAGAGGGGTGTTATGATAGAAGGAAGGGCAGATGGAGGGAAGCAGTCAGAAGGAAAATTCTTTTGAAGATGGACAGTGTGAAAGGGGAGTGAGAGAGAGAGAGAGAGAGAGAGAGAGAGAGAGAGAGAGACACTAGGAAAAATGTGGGTAAATAATTTGAAGGGAAATACATTTAGTAATCACAAAAATGAGAAATACAGCATTTCTCTGATAAAGTCCTCTTTTCTCAAATAAATAGATAACTGAATCAAATTTATAAAACATCAGAGTGATTCTCCAATTGATAAAATGATCAAAGGCCATGAACAGGTAGTTTTCAGATAAAGTAATGAAAGCTATCTATAGCCATATGAAAAAAAATATTTGAATCACTATTGATTAGAAAAAAGTAATTTCACACAATGTTGATGCACCATCCACACCTTTCAGAGTCGCTAATATGACAAAAAAAGAAAAAAGAAAAAGAAAAGAAAACAGCAAATGGAGGGGATTTAGGCACATTGAGGCACTAATGCATTGTTAATGAAGTTGTGTAGTGATTCAACCATTCTGTAAAACAGTTAAGAACTGTGACCAAAGAACTAAAAAAAATGCATATCCTTTGACCTGGCAATACCACTACTAGGTCTGTATCCCGAGGAGATTAAACCAAAAAGAAGCAAAAGGACCTATATGTACAAAAATATTTATGGCAGCTCTTTTTTTGTGGTTGCAAAGAATTAGAAATTTCAGTGATACCATCAATTGAGGAATGGCTGAACAAATTGTGGTATGTGATTGAGATAGAATACTATCATGCTATAAGAAATGATGAGCAGAACAGTTTGTACACCTGTTTTCAGAGATACTTCTAGGTACCTGTAATTTTTCAGTTCGTCCAAGGTGACACAATCAAGGGTGAGGTGTTTATTTCTTTCCTGGTCTGTACTGTGGTCTATGAGTGACCATAAGCACTCTTTTCTGCCTTGAACTGTGAGAAGGGTTCTCTCTGCACCACCACCACAGGATCCACCATGCCAGCACTCTTTCTTTCCCCAGGATTGCCAACCAACTGTGACCCAGATCCAAGCACCGGCAAAGCAAGAGAATCCTGCATGAGCAAAGAGATCCCTAAAATCCCCCTCTGATCAGCCACTCAATTCCCTCTCAGTCTGCTGGCTGAGAGCTCCGGAAGCAGCTACTGCCATGGGGCTGAGCACTGGGACTGGTGCTGGGAACAAGTTTCTCTCTCATTGTCTTCACAGACCTTTCCTACTGACCTTCTAAATTGTCTGGCATTTGTGGGTTGAGAAGTCTGGAAACTGCCACAGCTGCCCATGATTCAGTCCTATGAGGCCTGCTCCAGGTTTGCTGAGGCCTGATCTTTGCCTGCACACCCAGACTAAACTGCACTCCTCTCCCAAACAGACACAATAGACCTTTCTGATCAACCATTCAGGTTGTCTTGGGCTGGAATTTGTTTCACTCTGTCTTTTTGTGGGTTCTGCTGCTCTAGAATTTGTTTAGAGCCATTTTTTTAACAGGTGTTTGGAGGGGTTTAGAGGAGGGCTCATGCAAGTCATTGCTTTTACTCTGCCATCTTGGCTCCACCAAAATCTTACATTTTGAACCAAAATGACTAAACATGCTTCCCATAAACCTAGGGCAAGCTCCACAAATTCTTGGATCATGAGCAAGAAAAGTGTACATACACAGAGACTGGTATTTAAACACAAGTGTACAGAATACGTATAGCCAAGGCAAATTGTACCTCCAATTCTTCAGGATCCCACATGTACTTTTTATCTTCTCAGGGTCCTCATGATGTTACTGCCTTAGTGCGACATCTCTGTTCAGATCTGTAGTCTTGGCTCTTTCTGCTGGCCTTTCTTGGTCACCTACATCCTCATGGCCAGAGCTAATTTGTTCCTTTTGAATCTACACTTTGCTTTCATCTGCTGTGCTTTGGAAATACCTTCTTTGACTCTTTTTATTCCTGGATAGGTGTAGGGTCTGATATTGTGTAACTCCAAAAGGAAGTGCCATGCTTTATCAAAGGGAGAGAATGAAGGGGACCTTTTCTCCCCCACTACTATTTCCTAGAAGCAGCATGAGAGGAAAGGGTTAAAAAAAAGTTATTCTGTCTTAGGAAATGAGTTATTTTTTTCTGTAAACTGCCAGTTCACCTTAGAGTTATTTCCTGTCTGAAATGCCTTCAGGGTTAGAAAGTTAGTGTAATGGTTTTTTTGGGGGTTCTAATCTCCCCCACCTCCCATTCTGGGTTTTGGCCATTCTTCATCTAGATAATCACAAAGTTGTCATAATTCTTAAACAAATAACCTTATTTATACCTCAGAAAGTGGCGAGAAGATGAAAGAACTCAAATTTTTCCAAGACATTAGTATCTTATCATCTCTGTCATCTGTGCGTGCTATGCTCTAATCATCTGGGCTGAGAGAAAAATCAACTTATTAGTATGACCTAATTCTATCCCCATCATCACTGATGCACCACTATCCAGGCACATAATGCCTGAAGACTCATCTTCATTCTGTCCTCCACACATTGTCTAAAGTGATATTGTTAAAACACAATTTCTTTATTGTTTCTCCCTTTCTCAAGAAACTTGTGTTAGTCCCTATTCCTTCTAGGAAAAGTATAAACTTCTCTGGCCTCTCATTGTATACCTTCTCCCCGACCTTGCTTTTCATCTTGTTTTTTATGTATTATCTTCTGCCATGAGATTGTAAGCTTCTAATTGATGGAAGAACCTGTTTTGTGTTTATTTGTATTTGTATCCCCAGTGCTAAGCACAATGCTTGTCACACAACTGATGCTTAATAAATGTTTACTGACTGATGACAACTTAACATTTAATACTTATCCCAATCTGGCTCCAATCTACGATTCCATCTTGATTTCATATTGTAACCCACCTCCTCCATTCACCATACAATCCGGGAAAAAAAAAAATTAGCCTATTTGCTTTACCTTAATTGTGTGATTACATCTTCTGTCTTTGTAACTTTACATAGTCTTGCCTCCATATCTATAATACTTGCCCCATCCATTTTTTTTGTCTATTTCTTTGCATCCTGGATTTTCTTTAAGGTTCATTTCTGATTTTCCATAGTTATTATCACTCTCTCCCTTTATTCATGAATAACTTCACATTAACTTCTCTGTTTGGCATAATTCATCTGCATACATATGGTGACCCCTTAATGTAACATTAGCCTTTTAAGGACAGGAACTGGTTCATGTTTGCTTTCATATTCCTAGTGTCTTACACAGAGTCAAAGGGTTGAAGACAGTTCAGAAATTACTCTTGCACTGAATCGAATTGACTTTGTTTTGGCTATTTTACAAGCTGTGTAGAGACATGATTATGAAGGAATTCAGGATGTAGAAGCAAGGACATAAAGTAGAATTCTACATGGGGGAAGTAATGAGGATGTGTGCTAAAATGGTGGGTCTGTGAATATAGAGAAGGGGTAGAAATCAGAGGTTCCACAAAGATGAATTTTCCAAGTTCACACATGGAGTGAAGGAGCAAAAAGAGCTAAGGCTGTGTTTATTTCATGAACGCATTGACTAGAAGGATGGTGCTTCAAATATTATAAATTGGGAAGTATGGAGGAGGGGCAGCTACTGAGAAATAATGAATTTCATTTGTTACATGTTGGGCCTTCAGCACATTTAAATAGAGATTTCTGGCAATCAGTTAGTGAGAAGTAAATGGATTTCAGTGTAGAAATTAAGGCTGGTTACATAAAGTGGGAAACTACTGGCATAGAAATATTACCTGATTCCATAGATCACATTTCCAATGCATGGAGAATAGTAAGAGAAGAAAAGAGGAATAAGAACAGAACTCTTGTGGAACCAATGGTTAGAATTTTGGAGCTCAGTAAAACTATGACAAAGAATACTGAAAATGATGGTTCATACAAGTAGCAGGAGAAAGAGGAAGGATGAGTGTCCAGGAGCCTAATGAAAAAGAGAACATCTAGGTAGAAGCATGGTATTGAAAATATTGCAAGTCATGAAGAAGTCAATTAGTGTGGTGATTGATTTTGATTATTTTTTTTTCTTTTTCTACCTTTTCTTTTCCTTAAAAAATAAAAATATTTGTTATAAAGAGTGACTTACTGAGAAGGAAAAAAATACGGTGGCAACACTAGGCAAAGTAAATACAAAAGACAGCAACAATTTATTTTTTTAAAAATAATAAGAGTTAATTGAGAGCAGGCTCAGAGTTTTTGCCATTCTATGAATCCCCAGTGCTTGACACAATGCCTGGCCCAAGGTGTTAGCTTCATAAATGATCATTGGTCGTCTGAAGATCTGTTAGTTGCACTGTTGCTTTGGTTAGCTTGCAACCAACTGGGAGAAACTTGCAAAGTGGGGTAAAATCTTCCTAATAATAGTAATTTTGTAAAAGTAGAATAGGTCTGATAAGATACATATGTAATGGCAGAAACTTTACTCCATTCCAAGATGCAATTCTCTATCTTCCTATACTATCAGTTTCTAGTGAGTTTGGAATCTGATGCCATATCTTAGACCATTTCCTATTGTGTGGTACTGCAAGAGTCAGTTAATGAGTTATTCAGGGCTGATTCATTGTTAATTTCTCACTGAGATCAGTGACATACATCAGGGTAAAAATTCTCCACATGGGGCAGCAAGTCCAAGGGCCCTAGATTTCAGGAGGAGGAGAATTGTAAACCCAATCCCTGAGAGAGTTTGGGGCTGTAATATTCATCCTAATTGGAAGGGAGGGAAAGCTGTCTTCCTTCCACTTTAGCTGCATGAGAGCAAGTCAGGAGAGCCTGGGCATTTCCTGCAGCTTAGGTTGTACAGGAATCACAACGCAAAGGTACTTTGCTCATCATTCCTCTGATATATTTCATTGTATTTCACAATGAAATGTCATAGTAAGTTGGAAAGCAGGGATTGAAGTCATAGTAAAAAAGAAATGTTTGTCTTTTAGAGAAACATCCTGTAATTCCATCCAATAACTAAAAATGGACTTTGAATGAATAGAGACACTTCTTGACTGGTAACACATTGTATTTGGCTATTTCAGGTGACCTTGAATGTCACTCTGGCTTAATTCTTCCAGAGATGACTGCTAGGCAGTTGATGGTGACTAGAAGAATTTAGTTGAGTCTTACACAGTGTTGGTCTATTACTCCCTGATTTTCCCATCCTGTTATGTTGCAAGGTCACCCCAGGAAATGTGACAAAATGTTTTCAGCAACTAAAGCAAAATATCTTGTGCCACTTTTTTTTTTCAAGTATACATTTGTGTCCACTTATCCAAAAGTCTCTCATCTTACTGGAGAATGTTTTAATACCTACTACTGATGCTGATAATGAAAAAGGATTTCTTGAAACAGGTGAAAAATCCAAGATCATATAATGAGTGGCATTTCTCTCATGAAGATGAACTCCAACTGTTTCATTAAAAACCTTGATTTGCATCGCAAAATCAGTTTTCAGAAAATTAATTCAACTTTACGTGTTATACCACAACGTCCTCAATTTAAGGATTTGTTTGCCATGGTGGAATTATAAGGAGTTTTAATCTAATAAAAAAAAAAAAGAATGTGTCATCTGCTAGCAGCACATAATCACATAGGCACATTGGCCTGCACTTCATTCAATAGCCGTCAAGTGCTTGTTAACCTTTCAAATTAGGTTTGTGCTATCAATTATCCTCAACAAGAAACTCTTTTGCATCCCATCTTTTATATTCCTCTAATTAACTCTATTTTACATTTTAGTGTTATTATATAATTATAGATATTCTTAAGAAGATGGGACTCAAAGACATTTGTAGTAAGCCTGTGACAGGAAGTTTGGAGGAAACCAAGAACTCCCGTTAGAGTATAAATGTGGCCTGTCTCCTTTAACTTTGGACCAATGTGGTATAATGTTACCCAATAGAGGAACCATAAAAGTAAGAGCCTCACAAAGTCAGGTGCAAACGAAGGAGACAATTTCTCTTTCAGTCAGCTTGGAGATAATTTCCTTCCAGCAACAGGACTGTCACTGGAGGTCAATCAAAGTTAATTAGCCATAATTAGATTTCACACAAATAAAACAAAATGAAAAGAAACAAACAAACAAAAAAAACCCTATCATGCATGACCTTCAGCTGTGTTTTGTGCAGAAAGTAGATTTTTCCCCTTTTTCCCTAAAATAAATATATTATGTAATATTAGCTAAGCTAAGCTAATTTTTTCATTTGTGATCATTTTCATTATGTTCCTTACTGCTCAGATGCTAACTCTGAGGATTCCACAGCAAATCCCTCCCCTTAAAATCATCCTACCAGGGACAGCTAGGTGACAGTGGATAGAGCACTGGTTCTGAAATCAGGAGGACCTGAGGTCAAATCCAGCCTCAGACCAAACACGTGACACTTATTAGCTGTGTGACCCTAGGCAACTCACTTTACCCCAATTGCCTAAAAAAAAAAAATCATCCTGCCACAGGGGATATTATTTTTTTTCAATATAATATGTAGAAGGAATTACTTTTTAATTAAAAAAATGGCTAGAATATCTTGAAAGTTTTCAAAGTGCTTTCTTTGCACATTTTATCTCATTTTTCTCTCACAAATGCCCTGGCAGGTAGGCAGATTTTTCCCATTTTATATTTGAAGAAACCTAGGCAGACAGGGTTGTGGAAACAGATCCAGAGATGTACAGGTAGACAGTGTCTGGGT
The DNA here is from genome assembly GCF_003287225.1 of Phascolarctos cinereus. Classification (NCBI taxonomy): domain Eukaryota; kingdom Metazoa; phylum Chordata; class Mammalia; order Diprotodontia; family Phascolarctidae; genus Phascolarctos; species Phascolarctos cinereus. The sequence continues at coordinate 18,178,372 of NW_027555736.1, forward strand.
CTTGGTCGGTTTTCCTGATTCCAGATTCAGTGCTTTATCCATGGCAAGAGTTAATCTATAAGATAGATTGTTTAAGCATTTTAAAATTAGACATTTTTGTATAAAAACAAAAATGATAAGAAATATAGACATACCAGATAATTAACTTAATCAACTAAAAAATCATTTTTTTAAAATCTTGCCATCTAAAACAAATAAGGCATTATTAAAAATTCAGAATAGATATGTCCTAGTCCACAATGGATAAGTGTTACAGATTAAAAACAATTTTAAAGACACGACTAAATTCTTAAAATGCTTGACTTCATTAATGACGAAAGAGAACAAAATGAAATGTGAGCTTGCTTCTATCAAATGGGCAAAGCACTCCAAAAACAGTGATGAGTCTATGAAGGAAATAAAGTCTACTTATGCACCAATAGTGTAACTGCTAACATACAGAATATTTCTAAAAAGAAAACTGGTAATATTTGATAAGAGTCTAAAAAATAACTTTTGATGCAATAAATACATTGGTAAAAATCATATAAAAAACAGTCATCAAAAACAAACAGAAAATAAACTCTGCTTATTATTCACAGTTTATAAGATTGTAAAAACAAAACAAAGAAAATTTTTCAAAGAACCTGAATACAAATGAATTATTCTGATAGGGAGATGGCTAAATAAATCAAGGTTCATTAAGACAATTGAATGCTGCAACAAATGATATAAACAATTCCCAAAAGAAATTTTTGAAATAATATAAAAGAAAATAAGCAAGTAAATAAATTAGAAGAATTCAGTTCAAATTTGCTACAAATTTATGAGGATAGGACCATAGAATATTTGGACAGAATATACTGATGAAGCTTTTAAGGCAGTGACTGAAAATGTTTTATAACATAATATGCATTGTATTTATTAATTTGCATGTAAATAGGTACTTACATTGTTTCTATTGATGGTCAATTCTATTTTTTTAATGAAACTTTTTTTTAAAAGTAGTTAACATGTCTATATGATAGTAAAAACAGTGTGGTATAGAGGGCAGGAATTCCAGCCAGGAGATGTAAGTTTGAATCTCACCTGTGATAGTTACTATTTATGAGGTAGCAAGAACTAGGAGGAATTCTACAAAGAACCTCCTAGCCAAAAGATCCAAGAAGATTTTCACTTCTACTAGGTAAAGAGAGGTAAGAGGATTTTCCAATTAGGGGCAGAAATTGTCCTGCATTTATATTTCTGTAGCATAGGTTCCCAAAGTAAGTGATACTGCCCTTGGGGGCTCTGGAAGGATCCAGGGTGTGGTAATAGACTCAGGTGACACATTTAAAAAAAACTTTAAAGGGTTAAAGAAAATAGATTTCCAGGGGGGTGCTAAGTATTTTTTTTTAAAGTGGGGTTGTAGGTCAAAGAAGTTTAGGAACCTATATAAGCTTACTTCTAACTTTTGTCAAAGTACAAGCTTATCTCCTATATAGGAGAAAATGCAGACATTCAATAAATGATTGAATTGTTGTCTACTCTGTTACTTATAGGGATAATGGATTCATCTTTGAAACAATAGGACAGTAATTGCACTGTGGAAACAAAGATGAATTTCCAAAGATGGGGAATCTCCAACTATTTCAGGAGGTTGTTGGGTGGAGGACTGTCACACAGGGAAGAAAGAGGGAGGAAGGGCAACTCAATACTTGGAGTGAAGAAACACGTAAGATGCATTGTCTAAAGTGAGAACTGGACTCTCCTGAAATGAAACAGAATAAAGTATTATCTGAATTCATAAGGAATGAGGGCTGCACAATATCCATCAAGATTAAGAAGAATAAGGGAAGAATATCAGCAATTTTGACTCAGGGATGGGAAGCAGCTATTTATTGACCTGAAAACCATAGCAAGCTCTGCTGTCTTTCAGGAATGAGACTTACAGGTGCTTCAAAGAAGCTTTCAAGATTTATCAAAGATGACTGATTCACAACCCTAGTGATTCATAAGGCCAAAATTGATCAAACCAAAAGGAAATTGGAAAGCACTGCTAAAGATTTGATTTGTTGGGCAGGAGACTGAAGGTCTCAGGAGCATGGCAGGTGTTTTCCTTTAAGTTGATTATGAAAGAGAAACATTTCCAAAGAGAAAGATAGATTTGGGAAATAAACAGCTAGTTAAAGAGATTTCATCTTCTTCAAGTGGGATTTGGAAGTGTATTGCATTTCTACAGAAGAATAAAACGTTTTTAGAGTGGAGGCAAAGTGGCTCCTAATTTGAAGAGACAGAGGAGAGAAAATTAGAACAATAAATTGTTCAGTCTGAAAAGCCTGGAAAGATAAGAAAATAATAAATGTTTATTATTTGGGGTATATGTGGATAAGGAAAAAAAGAAAAAATCATATATATATATATATATATATATATGATATATTTCTGATATATATATGTGTGTGTGTGTATATATATATATATGTGTGTGGTGTGTGTGTGTGTGTGTGTATTATATATAGAAACATTGGTTCATTTACAACCTGCATTGTATGCAGGTTGTAAATGAAACAATGTTGCCCTTCCCCCATATGTCTTGCATGAAGATGTGCTTAACATATCTGGTTTGGTCTGGATGTTGGCGTCAACTTGGTTTGAGAATACTGCATTAGATTTGCCAATGAATTCCTTACTGTAATTGTATGTTCTCAGTATTGATCTATAATAGTCAAATAAAACTTTAAATTAATATTAGTCATTGACATCCATATAATGTCTTAAAGCATATGATGCATTTTACACTAATTATCTCACTTGTCCCTAACAACAAGCCTGTGAGGTGAGTAGCATAGGCAATATTATTTTGGCTTTGTAGATGAGGAAATTGAGCCCTGGGTAAGTGATGTAATTTACTAATTATCACATAATAATATCAGGACAGAATTGCAACCCAGCTACCTCCTGGATTCAATGATGGTGTATTTTTCTCTCCACTTAATTGTTATTTTAAATATATGCATAGCTTATATCCACATACTGCTGTAGAGGTTACAGAATGCTATATGTTGATAATCTTAGTTGAAGCAGAAATAGTTCTCCACAAAAGATAAAACAAAAAAGTCAGGACCAAAGATCCTATTGCTTTCCCTGGCTTTCATTCTGTTGGTCTAAGCCGCCAGTACCAAGGTACCAGACAATGGGGATGTAATGATGTTTATGGAGGACTAGCACCTCTGCTGTGAGAACTTTCTGTGCCCTTCGAAGAGCTGCTCATCCATCTTTGGTGTCCACCTGGCACTGAACTCTCACCTGTGGCTCCAAGAAACTGTAGCAAAAGTAATGGCCACACCGCAGTAAACTAGATGGGCTAAACCAGGGTGAGGGTAACTGACAGGTCCCGGACCTATTGGTGAGTTAGGGAGATGTCTACCCCAATCACGTGAAGACTTTCACCAGTGGAATGGGTGGATGAGAGCATTTTGTTCCAATGGCTCTGAAGGCAGATGAAGCAGGTGCTGTGGATCTTTTAGAGCCTGGTCAGACATCAAAGATGCCAATGTCATCCACTGCATCCTGGACCATCATGAGACATGTTCACTTTTGTCCTGTCACTGGACTTCACTGACCGAGGAAGAGCGAGTGAGGCTGATGACTTTGTGCAGCTCTGCCTCACTTAAATCCAATTTCATGCACAAGTCACAACATCACCCGTGATTTCATTGTTTCTCTTTGAAAATGAAGGAAGGAAACTGACAATGAATTCTGTGATGTACAACTTGATTTACATCTTCACCTGATAGATTTTTCTTCAGCGTTCTCTGATTGATACTCTGTCCTCATTCTTGATACTTTAAAAACTTCCCTATATGGTTTACCTTCAAATATATAATTCTGTTATTTGACCAAAAAAATTAAGCAAATCCCATGTAAATGACATTTTCCTAGATAATGGGTGATAAAGATGGTAAATGAAATTTCTTGCCCTCAAAAATGAAAGTTTATATTCTACTTGGAGGAAGAAGTGAGATAGGGAGGCACAAAATATCTGGCAAGTTAAACTATGCCAGGCTTGGTTTGCAATTACATCTATGAGTAAAAGAGGGGAGAGGGAGGGAGAGGGAGAGAGGGAGCATCACAGAGTGTCCAGATGGCTAGACTAGAAGCAGCATGACAAAGGCTTAGGTCTTATCAATGATGCATATTAGAAATGTGACCATAAATAAGTAACTTAACCTTCTGTGCCCCAAGGAACATTCTAAGACTATAAGTTGCTGCATTGGTAAACTGAGCCATGGGATAATGAGGACCCAAGAAGTCATCATTCAGACCTTTGTGATTAGACAGGTCACTAGATCTCTCAAAGACTCACTCAGGTGACACTATTTTTAATACCTCTGGCTTATTGAGATGATAAATGAGGTCATATTGTGAATTGTTTCACTATCCTTAAATCACTATATTAGGGTAGTCATTGGCACCTAGGTGGCACAGTGGACAGAATTTTGGGCCTGGAATCAGGAAGACCTAAGTTCAAATCCAGGCACAGACATTTCCTGACTATGTGAGTCTAGGCAAGTTACTCTTTATCTTTCTTTTTTCCTCAGTTACCCTGAATTTTGAAATAAAAATAACAGCACATACCTCACGTGGCTGTTGTAAGGATGAAATGAAATAATATCTGAAAAAATTGTTAGGCTAGTGCACATAGAAGGTGACATAAAAATGGTTATTTCTTCCAACCATTCCTTAGTCACTAAACAAAGATTTGCTGGCTAAATCTATAGAACAGGGTTTTTTTTTTTTTTTACCAGAAAGATGACTTCTCAATGTACAACCACTAAAAACTTGTGCCTGTCATCTAATAGTCACCTGGAAATCAGCGACGAAGTTTGGGCTTTCCCTTATCTCTTTTCATAGAATTATGGATTATAAAAACTAGGAGGGACGTTTGGGAATACCTATTTATCCCCTTCCCTGTCCTCTGTGGGCCAAATGAGGGAACTGTGACTTAGCCACATGAAGGCATTGGCCAGAATTTTCAGAACTGGTCATTTGCAGAGCCAGCATGAGAACTCAGGTCTCCTGAGTGCCATGCCATCCCCACACAACTCTTGCACACTTCTCCATTGTGTGGGAAAATCATAAACGGTAGTGTTTTAGCTGGGCTCCAGGCAGTGTAGCTTACCAAAAACAATAAGAAATTAAAAGCACTCATGTCCTGTAAGTGGATCTGAGCACAAAGGACTGCCAGTTCTATCTATAGAAGGTAACTCATTCATGTAGGTGCTGCCAACTGATATCAGGCCCTTTCATTGCTTGCCAGGTTTGAGACAATCCCCAGTTCCCAGTGAGCTGGTAACTCTCGTGACTTTGTGAATTTTATTATTTGGGAGTACTTTCTTCAAGAAAGTCACAGTTTCTTATTAAATATCTGATTTATGTTTGCTGGCAATCTCTACAATGTATTAAAAAAATGAGCTAAAAATCATCCTGAAAATTCTCTTTTCCTTCATTCTCTACAATATCCCAGAAGAAAAAGAATATTTCCCAGATCTATCACTCATAAAACGGATATTATCTGAAGGTAGTGGGTCAGACATCAGTTACGTAAGTACTCTGGAAAGATCTTGGTTAGTAGATAGATTTCTGTAACACACTTTAGAAAGTGGTTCTATTACACTTGTAATCCATTAAAGCTAACTTATGTAAAGGATGATATGTATGAAAGATAAGCTGAGATAAAATTACTGGTCCCTGGATAAGTTAATGATTAATCTCCCAAAGCAGCTTCCTATATGAACTATTGCCTTATTGACTAAAAGCTATATAGACCAAACCAACAAATGAGATGGAGGCTATTGTACTGTGAATTAATAGTCCCTTTAGTTACTGAGATACTTGGGGCAGCTAGGTGGCCTAGTGGATAGAGCACTGGCCTTAAAGTCAGGAGGACCTGGGTTCAGATCTGGCCTCAGACCTGATACTTATGAGCTGTGTGACCCTGGGCAGCTCACTTAACTTCAATTGTCTAAAAAGAAAAAAAAAATTAAAAAAAAATACTGAGATATTCACAAATACTCAAATGAACCTTGAATATCTCACAAATATACTTCCAAGAAACCTCCTCCCTGTCTGTCAAGTTTACTTGAATGTAAACAAAAATCCTTGCTCCAAATTTGTCCAACCAACCAATAGTGCTCAGGTCTTTTCTTTAAGACATCCTATGGGAGTGGAGTGGGAATGTATTACCTTTCTAGCTAGCTTATACCACTTTTGAAGGTTTTAATCATTAGGAAGATTTTCTTAACCTTAAGTCTATATTTAACTTTGCAGTCTTTTCCTTTGTTACTATCAGCAGGATAAGTCTCATCAGCTCCCATGGATTTAATTACCATCTTTATACTAACAATTCTTAAATCTTCCTATGCTACCCCAAATTCTCTGTTAATCTCCAATCTCTTATCTTTAATTGTCTTTAGTTATCTCAAACTGAATATCCAGTGGACATGTTAAGCTAGGTATGTGCAAACCAAACTCACTAACTCCCCCCCCCCAAAATCTGCTTTTTATTATTGTAGAAGTCAATACCATCACCCAACCCCATTCTCTCAAGATTGCAAACTTGGAGTCATCCTGGATTCCTTGCTATCTCTCACATGTACCCATATCCAAGCTGTTGTCAAGGACTGTTGATTCTAACTTTGCAAACATCAGTTATGAATATCCCTTTTCATCTCTAATACTATCACCACTCTAGTACAGGCCTTAATCATCTCATGTCAGGACTACTGAAATAATCTGCTGGTGGGTCTACCCATTTCAAGTCTCTCTCCATTCCAATCTAACCTCCATCCAGCCACTAAAGTGATTTTCATAAAGTGTAAGTCCAGACATGTACATCCGTATGTATGTATGTATGTGTGTATGCATATACACATGCATATACGCTCAAGTACACACATATATTGGTTTGTGTATATATGTATGCATATGTTTATATGTGTATGGGTGTTTTGCGTGTGTGTGTGTGTGTGTGTGTGTGTGTGTGTGAAGAGAGAATATTTAATACTTTTCCTAGCTCTAACTCACCATCATAAGAAATCCTTCCACATTAAATGTATTGACTTTGAGGTTACCCAAAACTCAGAGAAAGTTTACTGGGAAACTTCCTAAGTGCATAGTGCAAGACATAAGAAGTTTCTGCATTCATAATAAAGTACAGAGGTCAGCCCAGTAAGAAATGTGTGGCAGGAAACTTTCTGCTATGAAGCTAAAATCAGAGGATGTTGATTGGATTTCTAGCTTTGCTGCCTTCTACCTGCATCATCCTGGACAAATCACTTTACCTTTCTGGGCTTCAGTTTCATAACTTTAAAAAAATTGGTGTGGGGTGAGCTGCTTACCTTGAAGTTTCTTTCAGTTTTAAATATGTGGTCACACTCCTTATTCTTTGCCTTCCCGGGCTTTACACAGTTAGCACAGATCAAATAAATCTTGAAGAAAAGAAGGTGTCAAGATGGAGATGCTGCTCTCCATAGAATAAGAAGTTTCATTATTATAGAAGTGACAAAACATCTGAAGATGTGGCCGTTAAGATTGGTTGTAATAATTACTGCTGAAGAAAAGAACATTGCTTATAATGGAGCATAAGGAATTTGTAAACGGGGACATAAAGGGAAATGAGCGTGTCAATGGTGTTCATGATCATAAAGAATTCTGGACAGGAATCTTTTTTGTGAATATTTCAAATAAAAGGCACTAGTCATTGGGATTCTCTATAAAATGAATGTCTTTATTTTAATTACAAAGTCTGAACGGCATTGTTTTGGGGTAAATAACAAAGTTCGCTGTGAAAAGTAGAACTTACATTTTATTTATAACTGAAAATAAGCAAAAAAGGACTTCCTCAAAATACTTAGAAATATTTGAATTAATCATGTTCTTTACCATGGATTGAAATGGGGAATTCAATAAAAGTATGAGAAAATAAAAACTTGGGATTTTTCAGTTTTTATTAATTTTATTTCAAAATAAGTTTTGAGTATATTTTATTTTTGTAATTATTAAGTAGGTATGACTATCTGCCCTGTACATTCAGGACTAGTCAACAGGGAGAATGGTGCTGTGTAGAGCAGTCTGAAGGTGGAGAAGGATACAGGTCCCACCATACTGTGCATCTCTGTCCCTTGTGCATACACACACATACACAAACACCCCTTCACCTCTTGAGGATTATTTTGCTGAGAGCATTCCCTCTGTCAGGTGTCCTCTCCTTTGTCATGTACATTTCTAATCTTTAGCATTGATTGAGGTTCAGGTCCAGAACCATCTCCTATTAGAAGTCTTTTCAGACTCTACTACTGCCTGCTCAAATTCACTCACATTGACTTTATAGGATTATATGCTGTGTTTCCCAATAGACAATAAGCCCTTGAAGGACTAAGTCTACTTTTGCTTTTGTCTTTATAGATCCATTGGCTTCAGTAGTATGTTATGCTTCAGAAGAAGTAAATAAAGAGATGTTGCCTGAATAAATTAATTAAAATGTAGGTGAAATGCAGTCTTTGTAAGTAGGAGAAATCACAAAAAGGTAACAAAAGGGTCTTTTTGGAGAGGGAATGGATAATATCTTGGGGAAAGAGAGAGTGGGCATTAAGACACTGTGTTTCCTATGTTTGTAATAGGTAGGGTTTATAATGACATCCTTACAAATAACATATGGTCAGAAGCAATGCTCTAACAAAGTTAAGGGAGCAAAGGGTTTGGTGAGAGAACAAAAATTTGGAGAATGCTGGGAAGAAAAAAACTTCCCTCTGCTCAATATGGTGGCCACATTCCCAGTCATCCCACAAAATAGAGAAAATTAGGAAAAGCTGAAGTCAATTCCACAAGCATTTTATGAATAATAAGTGAGTTAAACACGCCATATTGGAGAACAGTGGGAAGAGGAATGTCCTTCTGGACTCATTTTTTTTTCCTGAAAACATGGGAGAAAATGATGCGTATGGGGAATAGACAATTAGAGGTGGAAGAGACTCTGATCATTTAGCCCAACTACTTCTCTTTAGAAATTCAACTTTCTTCAATCTAACTTAGCATACATTAGACACTTAGCTGAATGCAAGAAACAAAAATTAGTCCTTGCTCTCAGGGACTTATATTCTTTTAAAGTAATTTATTCTAAAGATAAGAAAACTGAATTTAAAAAAAAGAAAAGAAGTAAACAAAATTTTATTAAGCATTTACTAAGTGCCAAGCACTGTACTAAGCATTTCCAAATAATATCTCATTTGATCCTCAAAATAAATCTCTGATATGGGTGCTATTACTATCTCCATTTTACAGGCTAGAAAACTGAGGCAAACAGAGGTCATACAGTTCATCTGAAGTCAGATTTGAACTCAGGTCATTAACTTTGTCCAGTTAGTTAACTTCCTTGGAGTCATATGGTTCACGTGTGAAAAAGAGTTTGATCCAAAGTGAGCTCTGCCTACTAGTGGTGCTAGATTTCAAACTATATTGCAAAGTAGCAGTCATAAAAATAATCTGATATTGGCTGAAGGATAGAGTAGTAGATTATATTATGCAGTAGTAAATGACCATAGTAATCTAGTGTTTGATAAGCCAAAAGATCCAAGCTTTTGGGGCAAGAACACAAATTTGACAAAAAATGCTAGGAAAATTGAGAAGCAGTTTGTCAGAAAGTAATCATAGAATATCATTTTACACAATATGCCAAAATGAGGTCAAAATGGACAAATGATTTAGCCGCAAAGATTGATATTATAAGTAAATTAAGGGAACAAAGAAAGAGATATCTCTCAGATCTAATAATAAGGGAAAAGTTATGACCAAATAAGAGATAGAGGGAGTTATGGGAATGAAAATAGATAATTTTGACTACATTAAATTAAAAAGCTTTTGCACAAACAAAACTAATGTGGCCAAAATTAGAAGAAAAACAGGAAAATGTGGGAAATGTTTTGCAACAACTTTCTTTGAATATGACCCATTTCTCATTTCATAAATGCTCAAAGATATGAACAGGCAGTTTTCAGAAGAAATCAAAGCTATCAATAGGCACATTAAAAGGATCTTTTAATCACTACTGATTAAAGAAATGTAAATTAAAACCACTCTGAGATTTAGATTAAATCACACCCATCAGATTGACTAACATGGTAAAAAAAATTTAAAAAAGAAGTTATGAATGCTATAAAGAATTTGGAAAAAGGAGGACAATGACACACTGTTGGTGGAGTTGTGAACTAGTATAACTATACTGGAGAAAAATTTGGAAATATTCCCATATGGATTTAATATTGTGCCTACCCCTTTGACCCAGCAATACCACTACTAAATCTGTATCCCAAAGAGATCAAAGAGAAGAGAAAGGCACATACATGTACGAAAAATATTTATAACAATTCTTTTTGTGGTGGCAAAGATTTGGAATTTGAGAAGATGGCCATCAATTTGGGAACAGCTGAACAAATGTTGGTATATAATTGCAATGGAATATTATTGTGCTTTAAGGATTGATGAGCAAGATGGCTTTAGAAAATTCTGGGAAGATTTATATGAACTGATGCAAAGTGAAGTGAACAGAACCAGGAGAATACAGTATATAGTAACAAGAGTATTAGAGTGATCAATTGTGAAACACTTAATTGTTCTAAGAAAATGATCCCAAGGCAATTCCAAAAGACCCTTGGTGAAAAATGTTAGTGCTCCAGTGAGCGAACTCATGAACTCTGAATGCAGATTAAAGCATACTTTTAAAAACAAGTCTTTATTCTTTTATTTTATTCATGTTTTCTTTTGCAACATGACTAATGCAGAATATATTTTGCATGACCTCATACACATAATTGAAATCAAATAGCTTGGATTCTCAAGGAGGGAGAAAGGAGCAGAAGATAGGAGAGAATTTAAAATTCCAAATTTCAAAAATTGATTATTAACTTTTTACATGTAATTGGGAAATATTTAATGAAATAAGTTTTATATATATATATATATACATATATATATATATGTATATATATATATATATATTTAAAAAGTGAGCTCTGATGACTCTGAATAAAGGCCCTTTAATTTCTGTGTGTTTTTATTCCTTTGGAAGTCTGCTAACACCAAAAAGGGATATATAGACCTTTTCTCAGAATAGCTTTTTTTAATAAATAGAATGCAGTATGTAAGCTCACATCATGGGTAATAAATTATATAGTTAGTGAAAGTTAAAAATAAAGTTCAAGTTCATAGATCCCTGCTGAAGAATCCCTGTCCTGAATTCAGTCATCTTTCCCTGGCACACAGTAGGCACTTAAAAATTATTTGTTGATTTATTGATTGCTCCTAGAGAGCAGAAGAGGAGAGCTATCCCTTCAGTACAACCTTCCTATAATCAAATGGTCCCTTCCTCTCATCCAGTCACCTTTCTCACAACCCCCACAATACCTCTTTTCCTCTATACATGCTTAAGTAAATCCAAGGGCAACATGCTCTCCTTCATGATTTATAATGACATCCCTTGGAAACACAAATGGTCAGAAAAAAGCTATAACTAAAACAGGACAACCAGAAGTTTGACTCATGGTGCCAATATTAAAAGAGTTCTAAGAGCACTTTCCTGGGATACACTTCTTCCCCTACCCCACTCAGTGACCACAAACCCAGCCCTCACCTAAGTTCCTAAGTACTGGGAATAAAGTCTTTCAACACCTTAGAAGTCTTATTCTGACTTTATCCGCTTCACAAAGTCTGGACCACAAATGAATATTTTTCCTCCCTCCCCTACTCCCTAAACCATTCTCCCCAACTTTTCAGCTTTCCCTGTTTTTTTTTTCCCTTGAACTTTTTGCCTTAGGCACAAAAAAAAGCCTAATTATGACTCTAGTAAAAGAAATACAAAGAAAACCCCAGAAGTGCAAATTAGTAAGTGCAGGACTTTCATACATTATAGGCAGAGGCTCTAAGTATATACAGGTTGCCTCTGAAATCATTAGGAATTCCTACTGTGGACATTTAATATTGCCTACAGGTCACTCTTACTTTTCAGATGGCTTTTTTCTTCACTTTTCCCTTCACAATTCAAGCCTCACCCAACCATCTTTAACATTAGAAGTAAAATCTTGGTTTAGTTTTTTTAAGTGGGCTCACATGACTCATTTTACCTTCACAGCAACCCCATGAGAGTTATATATCTAAAGATGTGAAGAAGTAGTAGAAGAAGTAGTAGTAGTAGTAATAGCAGTAGTAGTAGTAGTAGTAGTAGTAGTAGTAGTAGTAGTAGTAGTAGTAGTAGCAGTAGTTGTAGTAGTAGTAGTAGAGTAGTAGTGGTAGTAGTAGTAGTGGTAGTAGAGGAGGAGGAGGAGGAGTAGAAGAAGAAATAGTAGAAGAAAAAATAGAGAAAGAAGGAAAGAAAGAAAGAAAGAAAGAAAGAAAGAAAGAAAGAAAGAAAGAAAGAAAGAAAGAAAGAAAGAAAGAAAGAGAAAAGAAGATTCTTGAGGGCCCTCCTTGTCTTTGTAGCCACATCACCTAGCGCAAAATAAAGATTTGGATTCAGAAGAGTCATAGAATTATAGTTATGTCGCTGGCAGGGATCTAGGAGAGTAACTCCAATCTCTGCTTATTTTATAAATAAAGAAATGAGTTATGAGGTAGTTAAGTTACTTCCCAATCCATATAAACTTAACACTAGATGCAATTCAATTCGATAAACATTTAATAAGTGTCTGTTCTGTGTCAGATACTATACTAAGCACTGGAATACAAAAAAGAGGCAAAACACAGTTCCTGCCCTCAAGGAGCTTATGATCTCACCGGAAAACAGCATGCAAATAAATACATGAAGCAAGCATATGCAGGATGAGTGAAAAATGATTAAAAGAGGGAAGGAACTGGAATCGAGAGGAGTCAGTGAAGGTCTACAAGGTGGGATTTTAGTTTGGATGTAAAGGAAACTGTGGAGATAAGTAGTTGGAGCAGAAGAGGTGGAGTATTGCAGACATGAGGGACAGTCAAAGAAAATTCCCAGGACCTGTATAATGTTTTGTTCCTGGAACAGCCAGGAGAACTGTATCACTAGATCAAAGAGTACATTTTGAGCAGTAAGGTGTAAGAAGACTGAAAACGTAGGAGGGGATAGGTTATGAAGTTCTTCCTGCCTCCCCATTTTAGCTCTGATACACTTCACAAGTAAGAACACATTTTCATTGTTTATCAGGTGTGAACAAGATCTGGCTACTTCCCAAGGGGCACTGGGAAATATCCTTGAATTGTCTGAGGGATCTATTCATGCCCTCTGGGACTTGTATACAACCATCAAGTTAGTCAGAACAGAGATAAGGACAACGGGATAGGAGCTAGTGTTTCAGATAAATGCTAGATAAGAAACCTATACAGGAGGAGCAGGAGCACGATCCTGGGCCTCCACGTCAGTCTCTACCTCTCACTCTTGACTGGAAGAGGATTCTCTTGACTCCCAAGACCCAGAGGATTTCCCATCTTCTTATCTCTATAACGACAGTATCTTGGATGAGTTGACAGTATTGTCTGAGGCAAGTGAAGAGGACAGACTGGAAGCAGATTGGAGGCTTTCCAAAAGCATAGTAGAAAACCTACACCACACCAAAGGAAATACCTTGAGGACTCTGGCAATGGAACTCAATTTTTATTCCCCTTTGCCACAGTTTCCCTGAGCTTAACCCCATTGGTTCCTGTATTTTGTATATGCTCGAAAGTAGATATTTTATACCTCATCTTTTTAATATACTATCTTAGTAATATCCTTTGTAAAGAACTCACTGAGTCTGGATGACTAATTGATATCAACCAACGATCATTGTGAGAAAAACTCCAGTGAGATTTCTTGAGCTCTAGAACTAGAAATCATGCCCAACCCTTTACAGCTGACCCTCGAGGAAGACTTAGAGAAAATCTTAGAGTACTACACAATCAAAGATACAGAGCTGGACGCAATTGTAGAAGGCATCTAGGCCAAGATCTTTCTTTTATAAATTATGAAACTGAGATTAAGAAGGTAGAACTTAATTACCCAAGATCATATAGGTAATGAGAATCAGAAATAGTATTTGAGCCTAGGTATTCTGACTCCACATTCACATCCTGCTTTTTTTTCCTTCTACACAATGCTACTTTTCATTTCTTGGTTTGTAGTAAATACAGTCGGCAAAATAAATTAAACATGATCTCTATTGATTATACCGCCCTGTTCTTGAAGGCCACCTGGCAATCACTGCCACCTCCTGGATATCTTAATAATGTGGCTTTAAAGATCTATTTCCCAGTCAATCATCTGGCTAACACTTCCCCTACTGCTACAGGCTTGTCTCAACTTCACTAGCTGGGTGATAAAAGATCCCAGAGGGTCCTTCTGTGCTAAGCAAAAGCCTCAGAAGTAACATTCAGCCTGTGAATTTGTTTGATGCCAATTGAATTGGGCAGACTGTGCTGTCATGCTCACTACATTTCTCATTCTACCCCCTTGGCAGGCTCCGAATGGCAAGGCTTCCCCAAAAAGAATATCAGGAGAAATGAATGCCAGATTTCAATTATGTACTGTTCCAAGTGGTATTTTCTGCATAACCAGACTGGGCAGTGTGCATTTTGGACTCAAGAATCTTATAATCTTTTAATGTGCTGTCACTCTGTCTTACGACTTCCCTTTCTCAGACATGTCCTTCTCATGTCTTCGAACAGAATGAAAAGCCCCATTCCATTTCCATTCTTTGGTCCATCAGTCAAATGTATGAGTTTCCTGATATTACTTCTTCCCCTTAGATGAATAATATCCCTTTTCAATTCTTTTGGATGCTGCATAAATTAAAATATATATTGCTTTGTGTCTTGGCTTTACCTACTCCAGAAAAACAGTTGATGCAAAGTTGACTAAACCTCCTACATTTTGGGCTAAAGGACTGATTCTATAAATTCAATTGCTTAGGTGACTCTCATGTAATGAAACTACATCTACCAATGCAGGTTTATATTGTCTTGCCAGCTTAGAGACAGATAATTGTCTAGAAAACTAAGATGTTAAATAACTTGCTTAGAATCACATAGTCATTGGCAAAGGCAATATTTGAATCCAAATCTTATTGGCTCTGGGCACAGCACTTACCTGCTACAGTGTGATACAGTGCGATCTCCTTCATATTGGGAGCCATTCTAAAACTTTAATTTCCTTGAAGAATGAAAAACTGCTCTTCCCCAAAAAATACATCTTCATTTAACTAGTGGGGATATTCTATTATTTTCTTTCAAACTCCTCTCTGTCAAGATAAATTTACCCACGATCTTGTTCAGTGGGATGGGTATTGCCCCATATCAAAGAATCCTGAATCTTACTGATGCCACGAACCTTGGAGACGAACAGCATCATGTTGAAATATGGAATATTGAAATCCCCTCTAAAAACCAACAAGTGGTGCTCAAGACTCTGTTTGAAAATTTCCCAAGATAGATGTCTTCGCAAGTTTACAAACCTTCCAATTCTACCCTTTGACACCTTATCAAGGGTTTCTTTTCCATTTACCCTAATTCTGTTTTCATCTCACATCTGTTTATCACTCTTAGGCAAAGAGGTTGTCTTCCCTCATCCATGTTATATCCCTTCAGGCACTGGAAGGCCTCTTCTGAACACCTCAGAATTCTTTGCTTCAGGCTAAATATTTTCAGTTTCTTCACCAATTCTTGTGTTCTTAATGGCACTCAGTATCCTCTTTGTTCTTTTCTGGTTGCACTGAGTTTGTCAGGAGCATCACTTAAATCCTTCACCCTAAACTGAATAGAGTGATTCATATGTAGAAAAAATAAATTGGAATGATCACGTCAAATTTTGAAATAATTAAAAAGTCAGTCAACAACCATTTATTAAAGACTTAGTATGTGGCTGACACTTTGCTAAGTGCTAAAGATGAAAAAGGAATACGTGGTTCTTGCCTCAAAGATGCAATAGTCTAATTGAGGAGACAGTTTGAAAATAACTATAGACATTAAAGAGATTTGCACTGAAAGTAGAAGGAAGAAAAAAATTTCAAAGAATGTAGTTAGACACTAGTGAAGGTAGGGGAAGAAGGGATAGGAAAAAATATATTTATTTATTTATTAAATGCTTACTATAAGACAATCACTGGTAGTTACTTGGGATACAAGGAGAAAAAAAAAGTCTGACAATCTGTTCTCAATGAGCAATCACTATATTTGAGGAAGATAAGAGAAAATAAAATTGAGTGGTAGGGCAGGTGGCAAGGCCAGGAATGCCTAAGTGTGCAGTGGGGGATATATGAACACTATATCACTCAGGGTAGTCAAAGGGGGCATTTTTTTTTGCTTCAGTGCCCAACAATTGACTCTCATTGAGAGTCCACTAAAATTCACATATAATTTTCACAATGCATCATATATCCTGGTTATTCATCTAAGAGCTAAAAAAAAAAACAAAACAAAACACTAGGATAGAGCTATACAAAGAGGCTCATGTTTCTGTTCCACTTATCTTACATATCTAGGTGTATCATTTCAAAGGAGCTCATGTCTTTACATCTATCCTAAAATAAAGAAAAGTAAAATGTTGTATATGGCAAGGAGGAGGAAAAAGAAAAGAAGGAGAACAAGCAGGAAGAACAAAGTGGAGATGGTAATGGTGGTAGTGGTAGTAATGATAATATCATTTTTGAGCTGTATACTACCCTAAATTTCAAAATGCTTTCAAACTACCCCTTTTTAAAATGTTTCCCCATACACGATCTCATCTGAGCTCAGAGCAAAACAACAGAATAGGAATTCTAGTGATAAAGAAGATAATGTCTAGAGAGTGTGACTTGCCCAGAGATTCATAATGAGGTAGATATCATGGAATCAGAGGTCCATAGATTCAAAGCCAGAAGGGATCATATCGATCATTTAATCCAAATTTTACAAAGGAAGGAATTGAGATTTGTAGAGGATGATGTGAAAGTATGTCTAAGTTCAGTATTGACTTCATTATTTTGTGCTGATCTTTTGATTCTTCATCCTTTACTTTCCTCAAAATCCAGAAGATCAAATATATTTAGAAAACATCCCCATCTTGGCTGATTTAATACGGAGAAAAGTACAAACAAGAAATTTCAAACACATCTGAAGATATGCTGATAGTGTTTCTTTAGTGTTGCACTTTTGGAAATTTGCAGGAGTGTATAATGCTTCAGTGAATTGGCTTAGTCTTACAGGACTCTGGATTTCCTAAATGACTTTTCCAGTTGCATTATTTTACTCACTTCACTGTAATCTTAGTTCTATTATTTTTAACCAAGGGGGAATTACAATTATACTTCAATAAAGCCAACATAGCACCATGGAGAGAAATGAATTTTTGCAAGGCTTATCACAGAGAATGAATTACCTAAGAAAACCACCCAGACTATTTATATACATATACATATACATATGTGTGTATATGTATATATATATATATATATATATATATATATATATATATATATATATATATATACATATATATGTATATGTATATGTATTTGTATATGTGTGTGTATATGTATATATATATACATATATATGTATATATATATGTATATGTATTTGTATATGTGTGTGTGTGTGTATATACACACACACACACACATACATGTAGGAAAACCACAGGATAAGTGCATTTGACTATGTAACAGTTCTTCATTAAGGTGAAGTTGTTCTGTGTCCTACAAACTTTGGGTGTCTGACCACATCTCCAACTGGTCTAATGATACCCTTGAAATCGCTGGTGCACAATGACTAGCTCTTACTTGAATTGTTTTCCCCTTAAGTGCTTAAACATCTACCTTTTCCCAGGAGCTAAGTTCTTATTTATTGTTTTTCATTTTAGATCTTAGTCATCCATGGAATAAAAGAATTAGTATGAAATCACATTCCATGTTGTGTAGTGGGGGCTTTGGGAATTATAACAAGATTATTTCCTTTTGTCAACAGACCAAACCTCATGTTGAAATCATTTTTACCCCCATTCTATTTTATTTTGTTTTTCAGTCATCTGCAAGGATTTAACCTTTGACCAATGTTGAAGTATATTTCTGCTTTCGAATCTTATTTTCAACTGTGTAAAATCCCCTTGTGTCCTGAACTCGAGACCAGTTAGACATCTTGCCATCATGCTCATGTTTTTTCACTCACCTCTCTTAATGTGTATGAAGGCTCTGCACCTCAACTTTTTCCTTAATCATTTTGAAAAGTTTGATGAGGTTTAGCCAAGACTTAAACGGGAAAGTTACTTTCGATGCTTTGGATTTCTATGACTCCAAAGAAAACAGAATGCTAAAGTTTCATCTTCAAACACAAAATTCAATTAAATAGACCAGTTCTCCCTGTCTCTGTCTTTCTGTCTCTCTCCATCTCTGTCACTCTGTCCCTCTCCATCTGTGTCTGTTTCTGTTTGTCTCTGCCTCCTATCTCTGTCTCTCTGTTTCTCTGTTAAGTACTGTACAGAAACAAAAAGTTTTTAATTCAGCATAGAGGATATTGAAAATGACACTACTCAAAATAGTCTTGAATGGCCATATAGTCTTTTGGGAAGACTACATTTTAACCCATAAGCCCTTATATAAACCATGTAGCTTTCAAAAAATCCATGCCTGGTGATTCAAATTCTTTAAATATATATATATATATATATATATATATATATATATATATATATATATATATATATATATATATAAGAAAATAGTATACAAAAAAATGCCCATCTCCTCAATACTTCTACAAAAATAAGTAGAGAATAAAATTCACTTTTAAAGAAAGAACATGTCCAAAAGGGGCTAACTGATTTGAAAATGGGACATCTTGTCATAAAATTAGAGAAGGATCAAGAAAAATAATAAAGAGGAGAAAAAAAATAACGGTCTATTTTTTTTTAAATAAGGGCAATTAGGTGGTGCAGTTGATAGAGTACCAGGCCTAGAGTCAGGAAGATACATTTTCCTGAGTTCAAATCCAGCCTCAGACACTTACTAGCTGTGTGACCTTGAGCAAGTCACTTCACCCTGTTGGCCTCAGTTCCCTCATCTGTAAAATGAACTAGAGAAGCCAATGAGAAAAGTTACCAGTATCATTGCCAAGAAACCCCAAGTGAGCTCACCAAGAATTTGATACAACTGAACAGAAAGAATATTTTAATTACAGGTTAAAAATTGAGAAATAAAAAATGCAAATAAATTCAAACTTCTTTTTTTAGTTTCTTTGTTTCCCATTATTTTCCTAAATTTTGATTTTTGTATCTTAATCCATATACCCATGGAATTTGTCAAAACTTTTGGAGGGGTTTTGTTACTGGACCTGCAATTCCATTAAAGTAAAGGGTTTTTTGATGGAGAAACTTTATCAGTGAAGACACAACTATCCAATACCTTCATGTTAGAGAGTTTCTTGAACACTGAGAGGCAATTTGGCTTTCTGATTCTCATAGATGGTTTCTGTTAGAATCAGGATTTGAACTTAGACTCTCATGATACTTATATTGGTCTCTATCCACTCTACTGTGTTACAAAGGATACTGGGCAGGACTGTGGGGTGGAGATAAAGTGGATAGAGTCTTTTGAAAGAGGAATACATTTATTTTCATTTTGTACTTCATAATACACAAGATCATCATGTCATAAGATAATAGATGTAGATCTAATAAATTCAGAGGGTATCTAATTCAACTACATTTTTATGTAGATAAGAAAATGAGGCACAGAAAAATAAGATGATTTGGCCAAGGTTACACAGGTTTTCCTGTTGAGTAGTAAATATATAAAAAGACTGTCTTTGGATTTTGGAAAATATGAGTCCAAAGCCTGTCTCTGACACGGACTTGCTATGTGACCTTGGACAAGTCTCTCAGCCTGTCAGTAACAAAGATATCATTTTAAGATATTAAGGTGTGAGTTTCTGATTTGTGTTAGGCAGTTTCTTATCCAGAAATCTCATCCATAAAATCAGAGGTCTGAACCAAAAATATGAATAAAGAAGTAGGTAAATGAATAATTAAATTAGTCTCCCCAAATATATTGTAAACACCTTAGGGATAATAACTATGTATTTTGATTATTGTATACCCCATTACCTATCTGTGCTTTGTATAGAGTAGGCACTTAACAAATGCTATTTGAAATAAATTATGTGTACATGACTCAACATACTTATTTTAGGATAACCTCTAATAACAAGGGGAAAAAAATCAACCTTATAGCCTCTTATTAGCGATCATCAAAGAGTAGATTACTAGATGATTAGCAGAAACCATTTTCTCTTTTATAATAATTTCATCTTTTGGACATTTGAAGGCTTCTTTAAATAAAAATCATATAAAGCCCCCAAAACATAATTTTTAAAATTGAATTTTAATCATCTCATTAAGTGACACAAATTATATAGTAGATAATCACTGTCTTACATGAGTCTATTTTTTTAAAAGGCTTCACATACATTTTACCTGATTCAGACTATTTTGATATCAATTCATATACTATTTTTTGATACTGTTCTAAGAAAGGAAGGCAGATTAATCCTGTGTGCTTACCAAAACTTCAGGTAATTTTTGAACCAAATTGGTAGTGAGCTTGGAGCTGCAGTTTTTGGACTATGACTAATTTTATCCTCTGCTAAGTTGAAGGACTCATGAAGACATAGATTCTTCCATCAATGAGGTTTTGAACTCATCCATATCCTTACATTCTGTGCCCATGAGCCAAAGAAGCAATTCTATCTCATCATTTTAATGGTCCTCTCCATTTCTGAATGATTCACCATATTTGGATACATATAATTTTTGTTCTTCAGTCCATGATTACTGAGTGCTTACTGCTTCAAATGTTTCTTTATTTTACTTTTGTGGTAGTATGTCTTCCACCTATCCACCTTGCAGGCCTCTCTGTCTCTTAGTAGATACGTGCATCCCTGAGCTTCTGTGGTCAAATACAATCATCCCATGAATATCACCCTTCTTTTGATAAACTTTTCCAAAATTGGGAGGTTAAGCATTGGTCCTTAGGTGGGTAACATACTACCAAGCCACATAGTTAATGCCATTTCCAGTAGGTTGAAACTCTCAGTGATGATTTTAAATTATCATATTCATTCACAACCCAAAATTGTTTCAATTTGATGGTGAGTTATCATGGCTAGGACTTTGAATTGCATGCTACAAATCTTGTGGACTATCCCCTGCCCATCAGCAAACTGACAATAGTTACTACAGGCCTCAATCTGCAATGTCTTTATGACTTGGGAATTAGTAATGTCTTATTCTGGTGCTAGGACCCATGAATAGAAAAATACAATCTTTTAGGTTGCTGATTTTAGCGCTGCTTGTAGACTTGATACTTGGGGACTTTAAAAAAAATATTAAATTTCTTTCACTTCAGTTTGGTCATTGTAAAATGGAGGTATTAAGAAATGACATATACTCAAATTTCAAGGATGTTTGGAGATTGAAAGCAATATATCCCCCCATGTATGGATATATATACATGAAATAGATATATAAAGATAGATCAATATTGGTAAGTATTTAAATAATCATTTTATGGAAGTCACAGGTACCTGTGTTCAAACACATATGTGTAAAAACATGTGTGCACACATACATGTGCATATATCGTATGTGTACATTTACATTGTGGTATACCTCATACGTTTACATATGCGTACATATGCACATGTGTATATAAATACACCTATATGCACATACTGTATGTATTGAGAGATTAAGTTATAATATTTAAATAATATGAATATACATATTCAAGCATCAAGCAATATTATATATAAGCAATATGTACACATATATGTATATGCATACGTATATGAATGCATATGATATATGCTTATGTATGTATATATGTGTGTGCATATGTGTGTATATATGTATGTGCATATATACATGCATGAACATACATATATGGATATGTGTGCATGTGTACAAACATGGATATGTGTGTAATGATCTTAAATTATCATATTCATTTACCACCTAAGTTTGTTTCAACTAGATGGTGAGTTATTATGGCCAGGACTTTGAATTCCATGCTACAAATCTGACCATCAGCAAACTGACAATAGTTACTACAGGCCTCAATCTGCAATATGTACACACACAAACACACACACACACACACACACACACACACACACACACACACACACCTGAATACTGGAGAAATATCTTAGTTACTGATTTAAAATATTACTAAAGGATGAAGTGAGACAAGTATTGAATTTGAAGTCATATAACTTGGATTCACATTCGGACTCTTCCACCTACTCCCAATACACCGTTGTCCAAGTTACTTCCCCTTCTTAAGGTTCAGTCTTCTGCTCTTTATTATGAAGGGTTTGTACAGAAAATTATCAAGATTCCTTGATTGCTTTGAACTTTCTCATATTGACATTCTAAAGTCATATTAGTATATTCATTGAGCATAGAATTTGTATTGGGGCGTGGTGAGGGGATAGTGTTACTAATGCATTTAACATATGTTTTCATTTGGAAACACCAGTTTTCCCAAAGCCAGTGAAAGCAGTCACATTCCTCTTTCACCTACAGGTAAAAACAGAAAACAAAAGTGCCTGAGCTCCCCCTGCTGTTGTGTTAGAGAAACCAGCCTTAATATGCTTCCAGAACTAAGTCCCATCTTGCAGCATCAAATGGTACTGGCTAGTAGGGTAGAGAAGTGAATACTTCTAAACAAACAAACTACTACTTTTAACAAGCCAGAAAATTAGATGTTTCTAAACAAACTATCACACAATTAAAGAATTTAAAATTTTCTGATGACCATTTAGACCAATGCTCATAGGAAAAAAAATCTCTCCAACATACCAAAAAGTAGCCATCCAGTCTCTGGTTTAAGACCTTCAATGAGTGTCAACCTACTCTCACACCCTCCCCTCCCCCCACTCTCTCTTACATGCATACATGCATGCATGCATGCATACGTACAAACATTGCATGTTTGGAAACCTGTACAGCTGCTTAGAAAGTTGTTTTTATTTCCCTCAATATCAAAATTACGTCTTAGAAAGTTGCACCTGTTACTGTTCCAGTTTTGCTCTAAAGTCAAATAGAATAAATCTCCACATAATTGAAGACAGAAACTGTGTGTTCCCTGAGTCTTTTCTTCTTCAGGCGAATTACACTAAGTCCCTTTAACCAATAACATAAACTTAAGCAACTTTGTCTCCATGTTGCCTTCTGGACAATCTCCAAAATAAAATTAAAAAAAAAATCCTCTCTGAACTCTGCTGCTTAGGATTGATGTCAACACACCAGATTTTCTCTAACCAAGATACTATATAGCAGAATGATTGCTTACTTAGTCTCAGAAGCTCTGTTCATGATGTAATTTGAGAATCCATTAGCCCCAGCATGTGTTAAATATCAGTTGGTTTGCAGGATGAATATTTCATCATTTTCCTTCACTCCTTCTACTTCTGCTGATCTGATTATATGTATTAGATTTTTTTATGTATTGCCAAGGATGGAAGTATTTTCCATGTTACACACATTTTTGTAAGACACAGATTATTTTTTCCCTCATTTACCAGTGCCTAGCACAACATTTTGCATATGAAAAGCTCACAATAAGCATTTGTTTAAAAAAATTCACATTAATTTCGGAAAATAAATAAAACTCTAAGATAGCTATAGTGTTATAAGAGGAAAGGATGAGTAATTGTTTCTTGTCTAAAGGATTCTTTTCTAAAGGATTCTCCTTGAAAGCATTAAAACTAATCACTCAAGGTAGAAGGAATTTTCAAAACCATCCTGTCCATTATATTCATTGGACAAGCAAGCAGGCTTGCAAATTTAGCGAATCTCCCCAATGACACATATCCAGAGCTAGAAAAGAACTATCTCCTTCTCTTGTTGTCCCACCCCAATCAATCACAATTGTCTCTCAAGGCTTCCACTTAGGACTTGCACAAACAGCTGTTGCCTTAGATCATTAATGGAAACATGGAAACATGCAAAGAAATGTAGCAGCCAAATTGGACAAGCAATATCTTAAAAAAAAATAATCTACATCACCACAAACCCAATAGGTGATTATCCAGTCTAAGTTCAAAAACCTCCAAAGAGGCAGAGCTTTCTATCTCCACGAACAGTCCATTTTACATAGCTTAGCTCTAATTACTAAAAAGGCATTGCTGCCATTTGGAATCACTTTGCCTCTTCACTACTTCCACTTCTCACTCCTCATTCTTGTCAACTCTGGTTTCAAGGAGAGCAGAATAAATAGCTTCATGAATGTGTGAGTGTGCATGCATAAGTCTTCTTTATCTAAATACATCATAAAAATAAAAGCATTACAGTTTTAGAGGTAGAAAGGACTTCAAAGGCCATTTAATCCAACACACCTATGTCACAGGTAAAGAGATAGGTTCATGGAGGAAAATGGTTTGTCAAAGATAATATAGATAATGTATCAGTAGTGAGAATTGAACCTAGGTCCTTGAATTCTAGAACCTGTCTCCTTCCTGTAGTTTCATATTACCTAACAGTATGGATAACACAATCTCTTTCATTTCCACAATTTGGCAAAATGTCTATAATTCTACAGAACTAAAAGCAGTTTAAATAGATGTCTGGTCTTCATGATGGTTAACAATTTTTTGTACTGTTTTAATGGAATTCACTTGTTTATTTGGCAACCAGTTGTCCAATGCAAACTTGCCTAAGGTTAACAGTGATCACTTGGAAAATGCATAAAACTTGAACACTCAAGATTTCTCTGATATAATGAATCTTTCCTGTTATTTTTTTTAACTCAAACTATAACAGGAAGAGTCTTAACTTTTGAATTAATTAGAAAATTGTAGACATGCAGCTTCAGTCAGTGAAGGCCTTAAACATGCATAACTTTGTAGCAGAGTCAACATGATTTTTCCAAGGACAGAAGCAAAATATTATTTCTTGTTACAGTAATTCAATGCCTGCTGTATTTTGAGCTGGCTTCCATTTTTCTTTGTACACTCATTTTTTTTTCAGTCACATCTGACTCTCTGTGACCCCATTTGAGGTTTTCTTGGCAGAGATACTAGATGGAGTGGTTTGTCATTTCCTTCTCCAGATCATTTTACAGATGACAAAATTGAGGCAAGCAGGGTTAAGTGACTTGCCCAGGGTCACACAACTAGTAAGTATTTGAGGCTGTATCTGAACTCATGAAAATAAGTATTCCTGAATATAGGCTGGCCATTCTCTTCATTATACCACCTAGTTGTCCATACTATACTATACTATACTATACTGTACTATACTATACTATACTATACTATACTATACTACTATACCATACCATACCATACCATACCATACCATACCATACCATGCCATACCATGCCATGCCATGCCATACCATGCCATGCCATGCCATGCCATACCATGCCATACCATACCATACTATGCCATACCATGCCATACCATGCCATACCATACCATGCCATACCATGCCATACCATATCATACCATAGCATAGCATACCATACCATACCATAGCATGCCATACCATAGTATACCGTACCATACTGTACCATACTGTACCCTACCGTACCATACCATACCGTACCACACTATACTATATTATACCACACCATACTATACTATATTATACCATACTCTACTTTACTGTACTATACTATACTATACTACACTATACTATACCGTACCGTACCATACCATACTATACTATACTTAATACTATCCTATAATATGCTATACTATATACATAACTGTAAACTCTGTAACTGAATGGGTTGACATCTATCTTTGTATCTTTGCGATACCTTGAACCTGATATACATAAGGAGTCCCCTACATTGCAGTTTGGTTTTTGCACCCTAGTTTGAGACCTAACCTACTCAAATTAATGTTCCTCCTCATCCATTTTCCCCTGTTTAAACCTCATCCTTTGTAACATTTTTTCCCTTTGATTAATATTTATGACACAGCACGTACTGAAGAAGTAAGAAGGATCTAAAAAAGATTGCCTAACTTTACTCCCAGGATATAACCAACATCATCTTCTTTTTCATGCTTAAAGATTACTTCTAAGGAATTGGCAGGGACTGTTTCTCTAATGCTAGGAGCTCAACCCTCTGTTCTGG
Source organism: Phascolarctos cinereus (assembly GCF_003287225.1). Classification (NCBI taxonomy): domain Eukaryota; kingdom Metazoa; phylum Chordata; class Mammalia; order Diprotodontia; family Phascolarctidae; genus Phascolarctos; species Phascolarctos cinereus. The sequence goes on from NW_027555736.1 coordinate 18,204,508, forward strand.
GACATTTCCCCAACTCTTATCCATAGGTAATTAGGACTTGAAGTATATTTAACCAATTAGCATCAATTATCTAAGGAACTTTGTTTAGAAAATTCTGTAAAAACAGAAGTGCAAGCATTCCTCCTCTCCTTCCCAATACCTGGGCCATATATTCTCATCTACACCATTTTACTTCTGGAGAGAGTGGGCCCATTTCATTGTAGTTTCTACATGGCATTCTTCCCTTCAGATTTGCTTCCAAATGCTGCATAGCTGCTCAGGTATACTTATTCTGTGACCCTCAATCATCATACCAAGGAATATTTTTAAAAATCTTACTTATTCCTTTCTTATATCATTTCAAAACTTTGATTTCCAAATTGTTTGTCTCCCTTTTGCTCCTCCCTTCCCCAATGAGAAGGCAAACAATATGATATCAATTACACACGTGAAATTATGCAAAACCTATTTCTATATTAGCCAAATGGGAACAAGAAAGCAAGAAAAATAAAGTGGAAAAAATACACTTTGATCTGCTCACAAAGTTTATCAGTCGTCTCTCTGGATGTGCATTTTCCATAATGAATCCTTTGGAATTTTCCTGTGTCATTGTGTTGATCAAAGTAGTTAAGTCTTTCACAGTTTGATCATTGCTATGATATTACTGTTACTGAGTACAACATTCTCCTAGTTCTGTTCACTTATTGTAACATCAATTCATATAAATCTCCCCAGGCTTTTCCTGTTCATGGTTTCTTATAGCACAATAATTACATTACAATCGTATACCACAACTACTTCGGTCATTCCCTGATCGATAGACATTCCCTCAATTTCCACTTCTTTGCCATCACAAAAAAACTACTATAAATATATTTTTTTTTTTTACTTATGGGTCTTTCCCTTTTCTTTGATCTCTTTGGGATACAGGCTTAGTAATAGTGTTGCTGGGTCAAAGGGTTTTAATTGTTTTATTAACCCTTTAGGCATAGTTCCAAATTGTTCTTCCAAAAAGTTGCACCATTTTCCCCCATTCCCTCTAGCATTTGGCATTTTCCTTTTCTATCATGTTAGCCAATCTGATAGGGTATGAGATGGTACCTGAGAATTGTATGAATGTGCATTTCTTTAATCAGTAGTGATTTAAAGCATTTTCCCCTACATGACTATAAATGCCTTTGATTTCGCCTTCTGAAAACTGCTTATATCTTTTGACAATTTATCAATTGGGGAATTTCTAGATTCTGGGCTGGCTGGCTGAAAATCCTAGCATAGAAGCTAACTCTCAGGATTCTGATTGTGTGGTGTTCTGACTGTTCTGAAGTAATAAGATCATAGACATTTCCAAAATCTTACCTGAAGGGATGGAATAAAAACAGAAGCAAAGAACAGAGACCAATACTTTGGGCACATGTCAGCCTTCAATGGGGAGGATCTAGAGCATCTCTCTTTACATCGTTCACTCTTCTGTCAGCTAGTCAGGGAAGACAGACTAAGACACTGGCCCTGACTGACTAGTTTCTTTTAAATTCCCCCATTTCTTGTTAGGTAGCTAATGAACAAATTTCTTCTTCACCACGATTTATCAGCCCAGAAATAATTGTAGAATGTGTGTACTCTGCAAATCACAGTACTTATTTATCAAGATTATACCAGAGAAATTTGGATCACCAATTTGTCATTCTGTCTCCCCTGCTTTCTCACAAAACTTTTCAAATGTTCAATGCTCATGAGAGATAACCCATGCAGATTGGGGTCCAAGTATTAATCTGCCACAATGAGGTCATAATAAGCAAGCTATGTTGCCTTGATGAGCATGGGGAAATATTCTAAGCATATGCCTTCCAAAGCCAATTAAATTCCAATCACTGGGACAAAAGCCTATGCTTCCAGATGCAGCTCTGCCTTCTTTCTGTTGCTATCAGCTGAGTACCTAATAGAAAGGAACAAGTAACATTGAATCACTATGAAATCTACTGTCCCTCATTAGTTCATTCACTAATGGTATTTTCCATGGGAATGTTGGGTTGCTGGGATGGGCACATTCTTCAAAGACTAATAGGGTATGACAGTATCTAGCTACAAGTCAGTAATTCAGGAGACAAGAAAACTCTCTGGGTTGCAGCAGTAGCTATAATCAATACTCAAAGTCCCACTTCAGCCAGAAAACAGGAGTAACATCGATGTCTAAATGCTCACACATGTCATCGCACATCCCACATAGGATACCTAATTTTAGGAGCCATTTTCATCCCTGGTCTCTTCTTTTTCCTGATTTTCTCAGTTTTCAAAACCTCCTGCCTCTGAGATATCCCCAAGCAATGTCCTCACACATGACCTCCTAGGACACTCAGTAATTTACTGACTATATATGACCTTGGACATGTCAAAAGATCAAATATCAATTCCTCTGTTTGACTTTTAAAGTCTCTCATAATTTGATTCCTTTCTACCTTTCCAGCATTGTTATACCTTTTGTTCCCTGCTGTCCTCCAAATATTCTGAAATTCAGTGATAATAGCCTTCTTGCTGTTCTACTCACAAGACATTCCATATTGCATTTCACTGCATTTTTACTAGTCGTTCCCCATGCTTGGAATACTTTATTTCTTCATCTCGATCTCTTAGCTTCTCTGGTTTTCTTCAAGGCCTGGATAAAGTCATATCTTCTATAACTCATCTTAATGCTAGTTAATTCCCTCTTTTGATTATCTCTACTTTACCTTGTCTCTATATTGTTAGTATATAATTGTTTATGCATTGCTGCATCCATTAGACTATGAATTCCTTGAAAGCAGGGTCTGTTTTTGTTTCTCCATTTCTTTGTATCTCCAGCATTTTTCTATATCTTAGTGCCTGACATACAACAAGTGATAAATAAATAATCTTTGATTTGACTTGACCTTTCTGATACCATTTTATGTACAAAAATGAGAATAGATGGATTCTAAGTTGTCTTCTGTTTTGAAATCAATGATTCCGTGAGATATTTTTCAATAAAGAATTCTATCTAGGGGGGCAGAGACAAGATGGCGAAGGGAAAGCAGTGACTTGATTGAGCTGTCACCCAAACCCCTCCAAATACCTATAAAAAATGTCTCTAAACAAATTCTGAAGCAGCAGAACCCACAAAAAGACAGAGTGAAACAAATTTCCAGGCCAAGACAACCTGGATGGTTGATCAAAAAGGTATATCTCATTGGGCTGGGAGCTGAACGAAGTTTGGTGTGGGTGCACAGGCCACAATGAACCTGGAGCAGGCCACAGAGTACTGAATCACAGGCAGCTGTGGCAATTTCCAGACCTCTCAACCCACAAATGCCAAAGACCACTTAAGAAGGTCAGTGGGAAAAGTCTGTTTCTGTGGTGCTGGGAGAGAAGCACGGTGGTCTCAGCTTCATTCCTCAAGCATGGCCCAGGGCAGGGGCTGCCTGCTGAGCATCTGACCCACAGACTAAGGGAAATCTGTGGCTGATCAGAGGGGGATTGCAAGGATCTCTCTGCTGGTGCAGGATTCTCTTGCTTTGCCAATGCTTGGATGTGGGTCACAGTTCTGAGTGGCAGTTCTGGGGCAAGGAGGAACGCTGGAATGGTGAAGCTTGTAGTGGCTGTAGAGAGGAAATCTTCCTCACAGTTCCAAAGCAGAAAAGAGTGCTTGTGGTAACTTATAGACCAGAGCACAGGGCAGGAAAGGAGTAAACAACTTTCCCTTGATCATAGCACCTTGGAAGAACTGAAAATTTATAGGGCCCCACAAGTATCTCTGAAAACAGCTGCACAAAACATTGGGACAGCATATTCTCCACACCGGAAACAGACATTTACCTTAATAAAGAATTTATTACTCTAGTTATTGGCTAGGATCATGAGTAGGCAGCACAAAAAGAGTCAGACTATATTATCTTACTTTGGTGACAAAGAAGGTCAAAACACACAACTAGAAGAAGACAATGAAGCCAAAGCTCCTACATCCAAAGCTTCCAAGAAAAATGTGAATTGGTCCCAAGCCATGGAAGAGCTCAAAAAGTATTTTGAGAAGCAAGTAAGAGAAGTAGAGGAAAAACTGAGAGTGATGCTAAAGGACATCCAAAAAAATGCTGAAGAAAACAACACTTTAAAAAATAGCCTAATTCAAATGGCAAAAGAGGTCCAAAAAGCCAATGAGGAGAAAAGTGCCCTTAAAAGCAAAATTGGCCAAATGGAAAAGGAAGTCCAAAAGCTTACTGAAGAAAATATTTCCCTAAAAGTTGGAAGAGAGCAATTGGAAGCTAGTGACTTTATGAGAAATCAAGACACTGTGAAACAAATCCAAAAGAATGAAAAATTAGAAAACTGTGAAATATCTCATTGGAAAAACAACTGACCTGGAAAATAGATCCAGGAGACAGAATTGAAAATATTTTGGACTGTCTGAAAGCCATGATCACAAAAAGAGCCTAGAAATCACCTTTCAAGAAATTATCAAGGAAAACTGCCCTGAGGGCAAAATAGAAATTAAAAGAATCTACTGATCTCCTCCTGAAAGAGATCCCCAAAGGAAAAATCCTTGGAATAGTGTAGCCAAATTCCAGGGTTCCCAGGTGAAGGAGAAAATATTGTAAGCAGCCAGAAAGAAACAATTTGAGTGTTGTCAAAAAACAATCAGGATAACACAAGATTTAGCAGTTTCTACATTAAGGTACCAGAGGGCATGGAATACAACATTTCATAGGGCAAAGGAGGCAGGATTACAACCAAGAATCACCAGCAAAACTGAGTACAATCATTCAGGGGAAAATATGGTCATTCAGTGAAATAGATGACTTTCAAACATTTTTGGTGAAAAGACCAGAAATGGATAGAAAATTTGACTCTCAAATACAAGACTCCAGTGGAACATGAAGAGGTAAACAGAAAGGAGAAGTCATAAGAGATTTATTGTGGTTGAACTGTTTACATTCCTGCATGGAAAGATGATATTTATTACTCAGGAGAAGACCTTTGTAAGTATTAAGGAAGTTGGAGGGAAAAAATTATATTTATGTGTATATATATATATATATATATATATATATATATATAGATAGAGAGAGAGAGAGAGAGAGAGAGAGAGAGAGAGAGAGAGAGACAGACAGAGAGAGAGAGAGAAAGATATATAGCTAGATAGATACATAGAGATAGATAGATAGATAGATAGATAGATAGATAGATAGATAGATGGCACAGGGTGAGTTGAAGGTGAAGTGGTCCTATCTGGAGAATAAAAATGAAGGGTGAGAGAAGATTATACTGGGAGAAGGAGAAAGGGACAGGTAGAACGAGGTAAATTATTTCACAAAAAAGATAAAAAGCTCTTACAGTGGAGGGGAAACAGGGGAAGGGTGAGAGGGAATGAGTGAATCTTATTCTCATAGGATTTGTCTTAAGAGGGAATAGCATACACACTCAATTAGGTATGGAAAGCTGTCTTACCCTACAGAAACATAAGGGGAAAAAGGGACAAGAGATCAGGGGAATGACAGAGAGGAGGGCAGATTGGGAAAGGGGGTAATCAGAAGCAAACACTTCTGAGGAGGGACAGGGTCAAAAGAAAGAATAGAATAAATGAGTGGGGCAGGATAGGATTAAGGGAAATAGAGTTAGTTTTTTATAACATGACTGCTATGGAAGTGTTTTGCATTACTGCACATGTATAACCTATATTGAGTTGCTTGCCTTTTCAGTGAGGGTGGCTGGGGAGGGAGAAAGGAAGAAAATTTGGAACCCAAAGTTTTAAAGACATATATTAAAAAAAAAGTTTTTGCATGCAACTGGGAAATAAGTAATATAGGAAATGGGGTACAGAAATCTATCCTACCCTACAGAAAAACAGAATGGGAAGGGGATAAGAGAAGGGAGGGAGAGAAAAAAGGGAGGGCAGACTAGGGGAAGTGATATTCAGAATGCATGCCATCTTGGGGTGGGGAGAGGGGTGAGATTGAATGAAAATTTGGAACTCAAAATCTTATGGAAGTAAATGTTGAAAACTAAAAATAAATATAAATAAAAAAGTAAAAAAGTAAATAAAAGTTTTAAAGAAAGAATTCTATCTGCTCCCAAAGCATTTGGGTAGCATAAGGTCCAATGGAGGTACTGCAGTACAGTGGAAAGACTAATGGTTTTGTAGTCAAATCAAAGGACCTTGATACAGCCACTGACTCTGATGTGTACTACATGCAACAAATTATTTAACCTCCATGGGCCTCAATTTCTCCAGCAATCATATGAGAAGCTTGTACTAGAGGCCTTCTGAGATACTTTGTAGCTCTAGAATTATAATCCAATTATTCTATTATCATCTAGATTAGATAAATAGATTATAAGAACATAGATTGATAGATAATGTATTTGTTAATAGGTGATTGATAGAATTAAAGAATGTATTAGTTGATTCTGTAACATATGTCTCTGGCCAGCAGAATTCTGGTAAATATCCTCCTAGTGCAGAAGCAGCTCTCCTGTGATATAAAAGGTGTTACATACAGTTCTTTCCAGCAGTAAATGCCTGGGCATCTTCCCAGCACTCTTTGGAAGATCTAATTTAGTTTAGTTAAATCAAATAGCATTCCTGCTCATAGACAATCAAGGTGGTGTTGATGACATTTTATTTTCATGGTCCCATTTTCCCAGCCAGCAACACTGGAGTTTCATGTCTAACTTATTGAGGTAAATATATAATGTACAGAACTGTTTGACTCTCTTTTTTTTTAATGTATTACTTATCAGCAGTCAAAGCACAGTGCTCAAAGGTGATATCATTTTTATATAATTTAAGAAGCAATTGTGAAATAGTAGGAAAATACCCATTCATGGAAGCATGAGATGGGTTCTAATTTTGTAACTGTCCCTCACTCCTTTTGTGGCCTTGAATAAGTCCTTGTCCCTTCCTAGTCCTCAGAATCCTGATCTGTAAATAAGCAGATTGAATGAGATGATCTAAGATAACTTTCAGGTGTAGACTTATGAATCATTTCTAAGGATGAAATTTTCTTTGTATCCTTTATAGAACTGTATTTCACTGTAAAGCCCCATCTTTTCTTCTACAATCAAGTAGAGGGGTCTGGTTCAATGTCTCTCCCTGCTGTTTCCTCAGTGCCACTACTTCTCCTATTGACCTGGTTTCCTTGCTAGGTAGGTCTTTATCCTCTAATTAATTCTACTTCCTGAAATCAGCACAAGAACTGTGTGTGTGTGTGTGTGTGTGTGTGTGTGTGTGTGTGTGTGTGTGTGGTTAGTGGACTTTATAAGTAAGAATTAGAGGGGAAAATGCCAAAAGGATTAAAAAATAAAACAAAAGGGAAATTTATGAGTCTATGAAATTCTTGAAGGTAAATTTAAGTCATGTATGCAATTATTATTGTAGGAAGATAAATTAGGTTTCAAAACTCCTTATCCTTCCCAGGGATTGTGGTTTTCTTTTATTTTTATGTTTAAATGTTATATGCTGGTTTATTGTGAGATTTAGTTTCTCCTCTGCCCTATCCCTGTACCCTCAGGCTTATGGATCAAAATCCAAAGTCTCCTCTTTAGAATCATAGAGCTGGAAGAGACCTTAGAGATCCTTTTACCGGATTATAGGAGTTAGAGCTCCAAGGGACCTTAGAAGTCTAATCCAACCTCTTCATATCATAAGATAAGGAAATTGAGGCCCAGAGAGCTGAATTAACTTGCCTTATGTCCAAATGAGACTTAAAACTGGATTTTCCAAAGCCAAACCCCATGAAACTTCTACTTTATCAACTTACCTCAGCCTACCACTTTCTATTTGAGAAGACTGAGCCCCACTACTGATTTAACTTGGTAAAGTTTGAATAGTAGTACATAGCTGAGAAAGAACCATTCTCCTTATACATTTTAGAAGGATTGGGAGGAACCCGGGCCATAAGGCAGCACTGCAGGTATAAATTGAGCTCATAAAGGTTCAGACACTATTTATTTCCTTCAAAGAGGGGCCTCAAAATTGGAAGCACATATTCAGCATTCCCCTGCTTGAGGGTAAGAGAGTTGTCTCAGTCCATTTCTCCAAGACAATTCTTATATTAAGGGTATAACTGTAATCCTGAGAGAGAAGCCCGAAAGAAGCACATGACAGCTGTGAGCTCCCAGTCATGAAGCTCAACTGCCTGGCACAGTCCATCAGGAAGAAGAAAAAGCCAGGAGCAATGGAAAAGTGATGATATATTGTGATCTGTCAGATTGGAAAATGCGAGTTAGTTGGGGAAATAAAGCGATCATATTTTCAGGACAAGGTTAAGTAATGGAAGGAAAACTTCAGGAGGAGGCCTGCAGTCTTTTTTTTTTTTCCTGAAATCATCAGCTTCACTAAAGCAGTCTTAATAAATGAGGGGAATTTGGGAGGCCATTGCTGTTTTCTCAGAACAGCAGGGAGCTCTTAAAAGCTTTCAGCAAGTAAGCCTAGCCAAGCCTGACTGTTGCTGTTAACATAGAGGCTGGGCTCGAGGGGAATGGGAGCCTGGATTCTGATGGACCAGTAAAATTGTTAAAATAGAACTGGCTTCGAACCATGGAAGGATCCCAGGATTTAATACTAGGAGAGACCCTAGTTCTGATCTAATCTAATCTTTTTATTCTGTTTCAATGAGGTGAAGTGAATTTCCCAAAACTATACTGGTTCAAAAACAGGAGTCTAAATCACATTCTCATTCCAAATTCAGTGTCTTGTTTACTATATTATGAAGAATAAAGTAAGACTACTCAAATGCTTAGAAGCAGCTCGGTGGCTAAGTGGCTAGAGAGCCAGGCTTGGAGTTACAAAGATCTGAGTTCAAATCCAGACTCAGAAAATTCCTAACTCTCTGACCCTAGGTGAGTAACTTAAATTTTGTTTGTCTCCATTTCCCTCAACTCTAAAATTGGGAAAATAACAGCACCTACCCAGAAGGGTTGCTGTGAAGCTCAAATGAGATGTTTGGGGGAAAAAAATGACTTAGCCCAGCGCTAGCACATGTAAGGCATAATATAAATGCTTATTCCCTTTCCTTCCCTTCCCTAAATGTCTATTTCTACAACAAAAATTAACTATCAATATATCAGTCTTGAAGATTTATATCAAGTTTAGAGATATTAAGTGATTTGTCCTTGGCTACAAAATATCTGAGGCTGGGCTTCATTTTCAGTTTTCCTTACTCCAAGTCAAGAATTCTATCCATTACATCCATCCTTTGTATGAGTCCAAACAGAAGTCATACATCCATTTTCCTTGAGTTGTCAAAGGAAACATAGTCCACTGTCCTCCTGTTAATTGCCCAGCTTATTATCTTTTTGTTATGTCTTCCCTGAAAGGTAAATACTAATAGTCAAATTCTATACATTGTCCATTCAACTTCATGAATAGACATCCGTTATCCACTTAGTTTTTTGTTTTATTTTGTTTTGTTTTCCTCTTAGAAATTCTGTTAACATCCTACTTCTTTGCTATTGTTTGGAGTGCATGGAGAGTGAACCAATGAATGAAGAAAAATATTAAGAATTTTCTTTTCTAAAAGAATGATTCTGAGTGTAAGATATAGAGATACAAAATTGATTTCGCCCAAATTCAAAGAGCTTAAAATATCTCACTGGAAAACAGAACAAAATGATGACCAGGGAAAGGTAATTTGGTCCTGGGGAGTTTCAGAATTGGTGAGTTGGTCAACAGGGGAAACAGGTAGCCAGTAAGCATTTATTAAGCATCTACTATCTTCTAGGCACTGTGGTAGGTGCTGGGGATAGAAAGAAAGGTGAAAATAACCCTTTACCTTAAGGACTTCACATTCTGATGTGAGAGACAATATGCTAATAGCTATGTATGTACAAGCTATATGAAACATAAATAAGAGTCAATAGACATTTTCCAGTAGCAATGATGTTGTTTGTTAATTATTGGGAGTTACATATAGGAGAAGAAGGTCATGGTGAAATGTTACCTGGGAGGTTAATTATTTTCCAGTCTGTAACAAACTAGATATGATGAGCTAGCCAATTTGCACTCACTCATGATTTGGATAGATCAGCCATAGGACTGGAGTTCCAAAAATTGAGTAGATTACTTTCCCTAGAGAATTGAGAGCATGATTACTGGAAGTCTAAATTAAAGGTCTCTATTCCAACTGTAGGCCCAAGATGGGACTCATGGGAAGGGTTACAAGAATGGATGAATAGCTGAAGGTTTATTGTCTAGCAAAACTTTTAACATTTGCATTCATTCATCATCATCATAGTTTCTTAAAATTTATCATTTCTCATAGATACATTTACTTGTTTAGCCCCAGCTAGTTGAATAAGTGATACCAGGGAAGCTGTCTACTGGGCCAAATAATCATTTTCATAAGTAATTCTTAATAATCTAGTTTAGACCTTCTTCTGATATTGAAGTAAAATGAAATTAAATAATATTTTAGGTCCTTACTCAGAGGTACAATTTCCAGTTGTTAGAAACAAAGGAAGCAAATTGACTTAGATTGTTTCGGACTCTAAGTTATGGAAGGGTATCTGTTTCCCGGAGGAATGAGGAAACAAATGAAAGTGATAAGTAAACAATATGCTAGAGATTCTATTTCTTCAAAATTGGACATTTTCCTCTCTTCACTGGGTGATTGATCATTTCTGAATGTGTAATGTGATTTGTCTGCACCATTTTTCAATTTGTTACAGCCCTGTGTATGTAACGTGTATTACTACCCTTTGTCATCACAAAAGCCATGACAGACAGGAACATTGCATGAGGATAAAGACTAAAAAAGATGTCTGCACAACCCAGAGCATTTCCAGAGCTAGGAATAAATGAACAGGGAGGACTGGCTGCTGACTTGGATATTTGAAAATCCAGGTCATATCAACGTCAGCTTCTGAAAACGCAGGTAAGCCTGGAGCATTGGATCAAAAAGAGCCCTGCCTTCCATTCCAGTTCTCTTAACACTCCAAATCACTACTAGCATTCTCACATACAGACTCTTAAGATCCGGACAAGGGTTCTCCACGCTGTTCCCTCCTCTCTCCCACAAAAACATCCACAGTTTTCCATACATTATACCTGACTTCATTTTTCTCATAGCATGCTATTCTACCACATACCTATATCTGACATAGATCTTTTCCCTTTCCATCCTCTTAGAATGTATCTTAGATGTCCTAGCTTGGTACACGAATGTAATAAAATGCTATTGTGCTATAAGAAATGATGAGCAGGTGGATTTCTGAAAATTGGGAAAGATTTACATGAACTGATGTTTAGAGAAGGGGAGTAGAACCAGAAGAACATTGTATACAACAACAACATTATGAGATGACCAATTTTGATAGACTTAGCTCTTCTAAGAAATGCAATGATCTAAGACATTTCCAAAAGACCCATGATGGAAAATGCTAATCACATCCAGAGAAAGAACTATAGAGTCTGAATGCAGACAGAAACATACTAGTTTCACCTTTTTTTAATTCCTCTTGTTTTTTCTCTTTTCTGATTCTTCTTTCATAACATAACTAATGTGGACCGGGAGCCAAGATGGCAGAGTGAAAAGGTGGTCGCTCTCACTCTCCCCTATCAACCTCTGAAAACCCAGAAAATATCACCCCAGAAAAAAAAACCCTGGAACACCTGAACTAGAAGAAAGACAGGGAACAGCAGTGCAGCAGCCCAGCAAACAGGTCTCCCAGTGCCTCAGCAAAAATAAGGGAGGCAGAACTACAAGGGCCACAGGCGGATAAGTACCCAGGGGCATTCATCTGAAAGGAGGTGAAGAAAACAAACTAAAGGCTTCAGAAAGCTCGGCCTTACTGATTCCAACCCAATACCAGGTGAGCAGTCAGAGCCCTGAAGCCTCCAATTGTGAAGAAATCCTGAAGCCCAGGTGGTAGAGCAGGCAAACACCAACACCTGGACCTTTGAGTGCCTCAGTGAGGTTGGGGGGAACCGGTGGAAACCAGCTCAGAAAACCACCAGGTGCCTCAGCACTCCACCAAAAGGAATCTCCCAGTGCATTAGCAGAAACGAGGGAGACAACACTGCAGGGGGCCCCAGGCAGATAAACACCCTGCAGCACCCATCTAAAAGGAGCTGAAGAAAGCTAAAGGAAAGGAAAAGCAGGCAACCTAGAATTGCCTGAAAGTTCCAGCCTTGCTGATTCCAGCCCAACATGAGGTAAGCTGCCAGAAACCTACAGCCTCCAATTGCCAGCATAAGAGGCCCCAGCACAAAAGCCAGTGACCAAGACCTAGGCTCCCAACACAAGAAGCTTGGGTCAGTACCCTCTGTTCCCCAGCAGGAGAGCTCAATCTCTTTAAAGGCCAGGGAATAAAGAAACACCATGAGTAAAAAGAAATGTACCATAGATTCATATTATGAGAAGAGTGAAGATCAAGACAGAAATTCTGAAGAGGACAACATTGTCAACAAACCCACATCTGCAACAACAAAAGGGAATATGAACTGGTCTGAAGCCCAAAAAGCCTTCTTAGAAGAGCTCAAGAAGGATTTTAATAGTCAAATGAGAGAGGTAGAAGAGTCCTTCAAAAATACAATTGGCCAATTGGAAAAAAAATACACTGAAGAAAACAAGTCCCTAAAAAACACAATTGGCCAGTTGAAGAAGGAAGTACAAAAACTAACAGAAGAAAACAATCTGTTAAAAACTAGAATTGGACAAATGGAAACTAATGTCTCTATGAGAGAGCAAGAATCAGTCAAACAGAAACAAAAAAATGAAAAAAATGAAAATGTAAAATACCTCATCAGTAAAACAACCGACCTGGAAAATCGACTCAGGAGAGACAATTTAAAAATTATTGGACTACCTGAAAATCATGATGAAAAAAAGAGCCTGGACAGTATCTTTCAGGAAATCATAAAGGAAAACTGCCCGAAGTCCTAGAACCAGAAGGGAAAATAACCATAGAAAGAATCCACCGATCACCACCTGAAAGAGATCCCAAATTGACAACCAAGGAATATAATAGCAAAATTCCAAAATTACCAGATGAAAGACAAGGTGCTGCAAGCAGCCAGAAAGAAACAATTTAAATATAATGGAACCACAGTCAGGATTACACAGGACCTTGCAGCTTCTACATTAAAAGACGCAGGGCATGGAACATGATATTCCATAAGGCAAAGGAGCTTGGAATGCAGCCAAGGATCAATTACCCAGCAAAAATGAGCATCATTTTTCAAGGGAGGAGGTGGATATTCAACAAATAGGAGACTTCCAAACTTTCCTGATAAAAAGACCAGAGCTCAACAAAAAATTTGATCTTCAAGTACAGGACTCAAGAAGGACTTAAAAAGGTAAATGGGACAGAAAGATACAATATGTTGTTAATAAGGGGGGGTGTTTAAACCCCTACAAGGGAATATGACACTTGCAACCCTTGAGAACTGTATTGTTATTACACCTTGTTAAAGGAGTATACATAAAGAGGGTGGATATTAGTTGACTTTGATGTAATGATAAAAAAAAATCTAATCAAGTGGGTTAAATGGATCCAAATAAGTGGATCAATCTGATCTTAGAAAATGTACTGAGAAAGGAGGAGGCAGACAAGGGTAAATTACATTACAGGAAAAGACACAAAATCCTATTACAGCAGAGGGAAAGAAGGGAGGGGGAGCATTGTTTGAACCTTACTCTCATCAGATTTGGCTCAAGAAGGGCATAATATAATCAGTTAGGTATAGAAATCTAACTTGCCCTATAGGCAGTAGGAGGGAAAAGGGGAAAGAAAAGGGAGGGGGAAAGAAAAGGAGGGGGAAAGAAGGAGGGAGAAGCAGTAAGACTAAAGGGGAAGAAAAGGGAAAGGGATAATAAAAGGGGGAGGGACTGAAGGAGGCTGGTCAAAAGCAAAACACTAGTGAAGGGGGAAAGGAAAAAGGAGAAAGAAAAGCATAAATGGGGGGAAAAGGATGGAGAAAAAGACACAGATAGTAATCATAACTGTGAATGTGAATGGGATGAACTCTCCCATAAAAGGAAATGGATTGCAGAATGGATTAAAAACCATAATCCTACAATATGTTGTTTACAGGAAACACATTTGAAAAAGAGTGACACATACAGGGTAAAGGTAAAAGGCTGGAGCAGAATATATTATGCTCAGCTGAAGTAAAAAAGCAGGGGTAGCAATCCTGATCTCAGACAAAGCAAAAGCAAAAATAGATCTAATCAAAAGAGATAAGGAAGGAAACTACATCCTGCTAAAAGGCACCATAGACAATGAAGTAATATCATTACTAAACATATATGCACCAAATGGTATAGCATCCAAATTCTTACAGGAGAAGTTCAGGGAGTTACAGGAAGAAATAGACAGCAAAACTATACCAGTGGGGGACCTGAACCTCCCCCTCTGCACTAGATAAGTCTAACCACAAAATAAACAAGAAAGAAGTTAAGGAGGTGAATAGCAATTTAGAAACTGAATGGGGATAGAAAGGAATATACTTTTTTCTCGCAGTACATGGCACATACACAAAAATTGACCATGTACTAGGGCATAAAAACCTCACAATCCAATGCAGAAAGGCAGAAATATTAAATGCATCCTTTTCAGATCATGATGCAATAAAAATTATGTGTAATAAAGGGCCATGGAAAGATAGACTAAAAAATAATTGGAAACTAAATAATCTAATCCTAAAAAATGATTGGGTCAAACAACAAATCATAGAAACAATCAATAATTTCATTCAAGAGAATGACAATAATGAGACAACATACCAAAACCTATGGGATGCAGCGAAAGCAGTTCTTAGGGGAAGTTTTATATCTCTAAATGCTTACATAAATAAAATAGAAAAAGAGGAGATTAATGAATTGGGCATACAACTAAAAAAACTAGAAAAAGAACAAATTAAAAATCCTCAACTAAACACCAAATTAGAAATATTGAAAACCAAAGGAAAAATTAATAAAATTGAAATTAAGAAAACTATTGAACTAATAAATAAAACTAAGAGCTGGTTTTATGAAAAAAAATAAAATAGATAAGCCTTTGGTTAATTTAATTAAAAAAAGAAAGAAGAAAACCAAATTACTAGTATCAAGAATGAAAAGGGGAAGCTACCACCAAGGAAGAGGAAATTAAAACAATAATTAGGAATTATTTTGCCCAACTATATGCCAACAAATTTGACAATCTTAGTGAAATGGATACATATTTACAAAAATATAAATTGCCCAGATTAACAAAGAGGAAGTAAAATACTTAAATAACCCCATCTCAGAAAAAAAATTGAACAAGCCATTGATGAACTCCCTAGGAAAAAATCTCCAGGGCCAGATGGATTTACATGCGAATTCTATCAAACATTTAAAGAACAATTAATTCCAATACTATATAGACTATTTGGGAAAATAGGTGAAGAAGGAGTCTTACCAAATTCTTTTTATGATACAAATATGGTGTTGATACCTAAACCAGGAAGAGTCAAAATAGAGAAAGAAAATTATAGACCAATTTCTCTAATGAATATAGATGCAAAAATTTTAAACAAAATACTAGCAAGTAGATTGCAGCAACTTATCACAAGAATAATACACTATGACCAGGTAGGATTTATACCAGGAATGCAGGGTTGGTTCAATATTAGGAAAACTATCAGCATCATTGAGCATATCAACACAAAACCAACAGAAACCACATGATCATCTCAATAGATGCAGAAAAAGCTTTTGATAAAATACAACACCCATTCCTATTAAAAACACTAGAAAGCATAGGTATAAATGGAGTCTTCCTTAAAATAATAAAGCATTATCTAAAACCTTCAGCAAGCATTATATGTAATGGGGACAGGCTAGAAGCATTTCCAATAAGATCGGGGGAAACAAGGATGTCCATTATCACCACTGTTATTCAATATTGTACTGGAAATTAGCTTTAGCAATAAGAGAAGAAAAAGAAATTGAAGGCATTAGAATAGGCAAAGAAGAAACAAAGCTATCACTCTTTGCAGATGACATGATGATATACTTAGAGAATCCTAGAGAATCAAGTAAAAAACTACTTGAAATAATAAACAACTTTAGCAAAGCTGCAGGCTATAAAATAAATCCACATAAATCATCAGCATTTCTATATACTACCAATAGAGCCCAACAGCAAGAGATAGAAAGAGAAATCCCATTTAAACTTCCTGTAGACATTATAAAATATTTAGGAGTTTACCTCCTGAAACAAACCCAGGAACTCTATGAACACAATTACAAAACACTTTTCACACAAATAAAATCAGATCTAAATAATTGGAAAAACATCAGTTGCTCATGGGTAGGCTGAGCTAATATAATAAAAATGACAATCCTACCTAAGCTAATCTACTTATTCAGTGCCATACCAATCAAACTACTAAGAAATTATTTTATAGAGTTAGAAAAAATAATAACAAGATTCATTTGGAAAAACAAAAGGTGCAGAATATCAAAGGAACTAATGAAAGGAAATGCAGGGGAAGGTGGCCTAGCAATTCCAGATCTTAAATTGTATTATGAAGCAGCAATCATCAAAACTGCTTGGTACAGGCTAAAAGATAGGGGGGTGGATCAGTGGAATAGGTTAAATATGCAAGATGCAGTAGTCAATGACAATAATCCCAAAGACCCCAGCTTCTGGGATAAGAACCCAGTTTTTGAAAAAAACTGCTGGGAAAACTGGAAAAGAGTATGGCAGAAACTAGGCATAGACCCAAATCTCACACCATATACCAAAATAAAGTCAAAATGGGTTCATGACTTAGATATAAAGGCTGATACCATAAGTAAACTGGGAGAACAAGGAATAGTTTACCTATCAGATCTATGGAGAACAGAAGAATTCATGACCAAACAGGAGATAGAGAACATTATGAAAAGCAAAATGGATAATTTTGATTACATTAAATTGAAAAGTTTTTGTGCAAACAAAGCCAATGCAGCTAAGATTAGAAGGAAGGTAGGAAATTGGGAAAGAGGTTTTATAACCAGTCTCTCATAAAGGCCTCGTTTCTAAAATATATAGAGAATTAAGACAAATTTATAAGAACACAAGCCATTCCCCAATTGATAAATGGTCAAAGGATATGAACAGACAGTTCTCAGATGAAGAAATTAAAGCCATCTATAGTCATATGAAAAAATGCTCTAAATCGTTATTGATTAGAGAAATGCAAATCAAAACAACTCTGAGGTACCACATCACACCTATCAGATTGGCCAACATGACAAAACAGGAAAATGATAAATGTTGGAGAAGATGTGGGAAAATTGGAACACTAATATTGTTGGTGGAGTTGTGAAATGATCCAACCATTTTGGAGAACAATTTGGAACTATGCCCAAAGGGCTACAAAAATGTGCATACCCTTTGATCCAGCAATAGCACTTCTAGGGCTATATCCCAAAGAGATCAAACAAATGGGAAAAGGACCCACATGTACAAAAATATTCATAGCAGCTCTTTTTGTGGTGGCAAAGAATTGGAAATTGAGAGGATGCCCATCAATTGGGGAATGGCTGAGCAAGTTGTGGTATATGAATGTAATGGAATACTATTGTGCTATAAGAAATGATGAACAGGCTGACTTCAGAAAAACCTGGAAAGACTTATATGGTCTGATGCTGAGTGAAGTGAGCAGAACCAAGAGGACTTTGTACACAATAACAGCCACGTTTGCAATGACTAAGATTGTTAAACTGAACCCTTCTCAGCATTACAGGATCTAAGACATCTCCAGAGGCCTCGGATGGAAAATGCTGTCCACAAAAGAAAGAACTATGGAAGTCGAATCGCTATCACTTTTTTTTTACCCTCTGTTGAGTTTTGTTTCATCTTTCTGATGGTTCCTCCTATTGGTTTTAATTTTTACTTACAACTTCACTAATGTGAAAATATGTATCATGGGTGTGTAAATGTAAAGCCTATATCAGATTTTGCCCCATCTTGGGGAGGGTGGAAGGGAGGAAGGGGGAGAAAAATTTTCAACTCAAAAGCACATGGAAGTGATTGTTGATAAATCAAAATAAATTAATAAAATTAAAAAAAATAAAAGAATAACTAATGTGTAAATATGTTTAACATTATTGCACATATATAACCAAATCAGATTACTTGCTGAGAGGTTTTCTGCACCAATCTACCCTTTTTTGATGGACTTCTAAATCCATGCTCACACAGAGAAATTTTAGTCATCTCTTGCTTATTTGGGGACAAATTTGTATTAGATTCTATTTAGTGGTAGACAAGGATAAAGTGGTGGAAATTAGTTGGTCTCAAAACCAGGGAGATTTGGGTTTAAGTCTTGCCTCTGATAGATGCAGGCTGTGTGAACCTGAACAAATGACTTGGTCTGTCAGTATTTAGAGCAATTGTAAGACTGTAAATTTTAGAGAAGGTGTCAACTTGCATTGGTAGAGGGAATTTTCTCACTGCTGAGTTTACTTTTCTATAGAAACCACTGTTTCAGTCCTATCATTTTTCTTTTGATCTTTTAAAACCTGTGTATATGGGCATAGGTAGTGTGAAGCAGGGGAAAAGCACCTGAATTTAGAGTCAGACAATGTACATCCAAAGGAAATCTGTGAGCCTCACTAGCTGCGTCACCTTGGGCAAGTCACCTCCTCTCTCTGGACCTTAGTTTCACATCTATAAAATGATTCAGGACAGTAGCTGTTATTCAGTAGATAATCTTATTTTCTGAGGTATTGAGAAGTTAAGTGACTTGTCTTCTGTCACAAATCCATATTTCTATCAAAAGTGTGATGTCAACCCAGTTCTTCTTGAGTCTGGGATCCCACCCCCACACCATGTCATGCAGGCTCTCATTTTGCACATAAGCATTTTTAAATTGTTGGTTGAATTATGTGGTGTTTTTTTCCCCTTCTCTTCCATAATTATCCTTCTATTTTATTCATCCATCTAGGTTCATCTCAGATAGCAGCAACTCTTAGAAGCCTTCCCTGACTACCCTCCTTTCTTGCCCCCTTCCCACTCCAGGTAGAATCCATGATTCTGATGAACTCTTATGATATCTGTTTTATGAGCCATTCATTGTGCAATTATTTAAGGGCTTAGGAACCTAGGTCCTCCCTAGAAGCCCCACAGTATATGTGATTTAAGCTCCGCAGCTAGACAGTGAGTTCCTTTAAGACTATACCTGCCTATAGCATCACACCCAGTGAAGTAAATCAACTTCGCCATCTAACTGTCTCTTGAGACACTGATGCCTCTGGAACCATTTTACCCTGGCAAACAAGGGCCCTCAAATGCAGGAATTTCCTCATTTGAAACATGCCCACTTCAATAGGAGATGTCATGTTAGTAAATGGACATACTTGACCTGAACTCTTCAAGGCATGGGGTTCCTAGGTGCAGAAAAAATCTACAATGGAAATACTTGTCAGTTTATAATTAAGCTTTCGTCATTAAAAATGTTCTGTATATCATTCTGTCAATCCATCAACCAGGCAGCCAACAAGCATTTATTAAGAACTTAATATATGTCAGGCATTGTGCTAAGTGTAGTGCATAGTAATAAACTCAAAAGCAATACCTGCCCTCAACAAATATAGTTTCTAAAGAGGTTGATATCATGAAGACTATCTATCTTTCAATTCAATGAGAAAGACAGAGA
Source organism: Phascolarctos cinereus (assembly GCF_003287225.1). Classification (NCBI taxonomy): domain Eukaryota; kingdom Metazoa; phylum Chordata; class Mammalia; order Diprotodontia; family Phascolarctidae; genus Phascolarctos; species Phascolarctos cinereus. The sequence goes on from NW_027555736.1 coordinate 18,224,105, forward strand.
GAAGTGAGAGAAGTAACCTCCATGCTGCCAAAGATTTTTTTTAAACATATGTATCTAGGGGCAGCTAGGTGGCACAGTGGATAGAGTACTAGCCCTGGAGTTAGAAGGACCTGAGTCAAATCTGGTCTCAGATACTTACTAGCTGTGTGACATTAGGCAAGTCACTTAACCCCAATTGCCTCAAAAAATACAGCACTTCTAATTTGCACCCCACAAAAATAAAAACTGCACAAGATTTAAAAAAAACCTGTAGTTGAGCTACAATATGCCTCATTATAGGTGGTGCCTACATCAAAGGAAATCACTGAAATATAGACTATATAAGGATCACACAGAATCCCATAATTGTTGATTGGGAAGACTTCAGAGGCTATCTATTCCAAGATAACTTGAAACAAGAATTCTTCTATATAATACTTTAAATGGAGTTAGGTAGCTCTTGAAGTAAAATCCAGTATCTCTCCAGAAAATCAGTCAAAAACCTTCTATTAAACACTTAGTATGTTCAGGCATTGTTCCAAGCCCTGGGGATAAAAATGGAGGCAAAAGGCCAAAATGGAGAGAAAGAAAGAAAGAAAGAAAGAAAGAAAGAAAGAAAGAAAGAAAGAAAGAAAGAAAGAAAGAAAGAAAGAGAAAGAAGGAAAGAAAAAGAAAGAAAGAAAGAAAGAAAGAAAGAGAAAGAAAGAAAGAGAAAGAAAGAAAGAAAGAAAGAAAGAAAGAAAGAAAGAAAGAAAGAAAGAAAGAAAGAGAAAGAAAGAAAGAAAGAAAGAAAGAAAGAAAGAAAGAAAGAAAGAAAGAAAGAAAGAAAGAAAGAAAGAAAAGAAGGGAAGGAGGGAGGGAGGGAGGGAGAGAGAGAGAGAGAGAGAGAGAGAGAGAGAGAGAGAGAGAGAGAGAGAGAGAGATCAACCACATAACCACTGTGGAGAAAAGCATTGAATCCACATTATGTGTTGATCAGTAAAAGTACCTAAGGATGTCTACTCTCAGGATTAAAAATAAAAGAAGGTGAGAGCAGCTAGGTGGAGCAATAGATAGAGCACCAGCCCTGGAGTCAGGAGGACCTGAGTTCAAATCCTACCTCAGACACTTGATACTTACTAGCTGTGTGACCCTGGGTAAGTCACTTAACACCATCGCCTAGCAAAAGTAAATAATAAATAAAAAACAAATGAAGGTAAGCTCAGGGTTGGGGTTTGGGAATGAAGGGGTGGGGAGTAGTGGTAATAGTTGCCTCTGGGGATTTGGAATGTTGTTGCATGTTAGCCACATTAGACTTGTTCAATTCACTGCCAAAAGGCAAAGGACAGAAGCTATAGGATGAAGATATAGAGGAGGAAATTAGAGCTTGTAAGGAAGGAGGACATTTCTAAAATTTTGAGTTCTTTAAAAGTGGAATGTCCTAGCTCAAGAGGTGGGGGGGGTGTTCCTAGGAACTCAGCCAACAAACAATAGATGCCAAGTTGTTATTCATTCTTCAATGGAGATTTTTTGGGGGGTTGAACTAGATGGTTGCTAATGTGTCCAGCCTCTCCATGTCTGCAGGAGTCAGTAATTCTCCATCCCTGTCACTATCAGTCTCAAAGAGAGCTCTGGATCTCTTTAATCAAAGAGATAAGAGTTCCAATGATATCTTGGTCCCTTTCTGGTTGTAAGGACCAGGGCAAATCACTCCATCACTCTCAACTTCAGTTCATCACCTCTAAAATACTGATAGTATTATGAATTCAACATAAATGCGTGAGGTCCATCAAATGAGATAAAGTCCTTTTGAAAACTTAAAATATTTTCAAATATCTGTTGTTGTTTTTACCGCTACTGTCTTTGTTCTTTCACTTCTTAACATTGTGAGGTTAGTGAAATAACTGCCCTTCTCTAGACCTTCTTCTCTGTATCAGAGAAGTAGCCTGGGGAAAATGCACTTGGAAGTGAGAAAAACTAGACTCAAATATAACCATAAAGCCTTGCTAGCTGTGCAAACATTAGTAAGCCATTTAACCTCCCTGAAATACCTTCTTCCTCTATTGGAAAACAGGGATGCATGAGGTGCTCAGGAAAAACTAGCACCTATGGTGTGAGGGCTTGCTGGCTCCTTTTCAGGGTGGCTCACCCACCTTCATTGCCTACTTATCACTCAACCCTTGCTGGTGGCTAGAAGCTAGAGCATGTGCAACAGCCGTGCCTGAGTAAACCATTCTCTGCAAATGAGATAAACCAGGTAGAAGGAAATGCAGGGATCCCACATACATTGGTGACTAGGGTGGGATTGGGCTGCCTGGCCCAAGCATGTGAAGACTTCCCCTGGCAGAATGGGCAGATGAGAACAATTTATTCTAATGGCCATGAAAACAGTTGAAGCAGGTGGTGTGGAGCACTTGGAGCTTGGTCAGACATTGAAGACACCAAAGTCACCCATGCATCTGGAGGCGTCACCAGTCACCTTGGCTTTTTCCCTCACCTTTGGACTCTGATGACTCTGGAAGAGAGTGAATATGAAGACTTTGTGCAACTGTCCCACACAAATCCAATTTACATGAGAGTCAAAAGACATCACCACTACCACTTTACCATTTTTGCCTATCTCAACGTACTGTGGTGACATGCAAGCGATGTAGCAGCTTGTATGAATACATTGGGAGCTGTTATCACAGCCCTGCACACAAGCAGACTAGGCCATAGCGTCCTCTCACGGGACTGAAGCAGCAGTGGCATTCAGCAACCCCTGGGTATCTGCGGAGTCTCTTTTAAGGACTGCTCTGCTCACCTCCTGGCATGAAGAAGGATCTAGAAAAAAGTGCTTTAAAAGTTGTTTGCTTCACCCAAGCCTGGCCTGCCTGTTGCCTGTGGACTATTTGTGCCTGACTTGTGGCAGAACCTTCTGAGCTTATATTGGTCTGATTAGCCCCAGTTAGATACACCATCCCTTGGCCCAACACAGTGATGTCATTTTTGTCCTCTTTCAGAACAAAGGATAACAGTCACCAGCCACCAGCATTTGGAAAATTAAAGATATTAATCATATCAGGCTCACAGCATCTTTTTTTAAAATAAAATCATTGGGATTCATAATTAAAATGTTATATTAAATATGAACTAATATTATAATGAAGAATTTAGACTAGATCATATCTAAAATCGCATTCCCTATGTGGACAAATGTTATTGTAAGACTATGACACAAGGAACACAATAGTTTCTAAAGAATTGGAAATGAATATCATGCAGAGGCCAATAGAGAGGCGCATTATGGGTGTGAGCAGACTACAACATCTAAAAGGGCTGGAAAAAAGAAAATGAGGGAGCACCATACTACGCAGAAAGCCCAAGCATTCTCCTGATCTCCTCTTGACGTCAGGAGAAAGAGAGGAAAGTCTCCAGCATAGCAGACGGATCTCTCGGCCTGATTTTGTAGGAGGATCCAGAGGAGAATCACACAGTGCTCATAGTTAGGGATGGGTTGGGATCTGTATTGTTAGGCCATCTAGGTGAATGAGATCACAGGATAAGATATCTTGGTACAGTGTGTATGTGTGTGTAGTTTTATATTAAATCGTCACCTACATTCATGCATTTTTATTTAAAAATCATGTTGGTTTTTTTCATGGACTTCGTGTTGAAATGATTGAGCACTAAACTGCTATTGTTTTAGAGTATGGTTGTATGTTTGATAGGGCATAAAGCTAGATGGTGCTTGCCTGTGTGACTATAAAATATATTGCAACCTGGTCATGGTTTTTCTACAGTTTATGTGTTCTGGCAATCCATAAAACAACAGTGCATTATACATCTTTCCATTAGTAAGTATTATAAATTTGTAAATAAATTTTAGCAGTTATCCAAACCTAGTGAGTACAGAAGCTATATTTTGCCTCCATCATAAGATAATACTATATAATAAATGGTATGCACATCATCTCAATAGAACAGAAGAGTGCTTTATTTTGTAAATTACAAAAAATGATAAATTAGAGAGAAACTGTTAATCTTCACGTTTTGATTCCCAATCTTCCATTTTAAATAAGATATGGGAATGGAAATGAATTAGGAAAGAAAGAAATGCTTAACTTTGAGAAATTGAAGCTTGAAGCTAGGATCATTTTCTGCAGGAATGGTAACCAATTTGCTCTGCTTTTCATAATCGCATACTTATTCTTAACTTCTGAGTAACAGTTTCAGTTTGCTAAAGGCAGAATTGCCTTTTGACCTGAGAACATTCAAATGTAATAAACTGAGCTGTTTTTACTTCCCTGGTCTTTTGTTATATGCTAAATGTTGCCCAATCTGAGAAGTTTCTAGGAAATTTTAAATGTATGGTTTTCTTTCATCAGACTACAAATTTTCTTTACCCTCTAAATCCTAATGGGTCTCTTAGCAAAGAATGGTAAACACAAACACTGTTAACAAAAAGCTCAAAACTTTCCAATGCACTTGGAACTCACTTTAGCATCAAAATGCACTCAATCTCAATCTCAGAAATCGAAGAAGCCTGGCTAGCAAAAAAAAAAAAAAAAGATGCAGGTAATTTTTTTGAAATAAATCTCATGGGCAAAAAGATAGTTTCTTTCTTTTGAAATATAATTTAATCTCCTCTCTCTCTCTCTCTCTCTCTCTCTCTCTTCTCTCTCTCTCTCTCTCTCTCTCCATATTTGTCTTTCTATTTACTGTGTAATTGGGAAGTGACCCATTCTTCTTGTTTCAATAAGGAGAAAGCAAACAGATGATCCCTTTCTAAAACCACTGGTGATTTTATGAGTTCAGGGGCTCCCTCTTTCAGTGTAAAAATAAAAACTATTTTGCACTGATTATCTTCAAGAATTGTGTGAAGGACTATTTCTGCATATGTTTTAAACTTTGGATCCATTATCTAGACAATCAAGCATTTTAGAGAAGTCAATCAGTCATTCAGACATTTGTTAGGTGTCTACTCTCTGTCATACCCTGTATGAAGCACCAGGGATATACAGAGTAAAAGAAAATAGTTGTTCTTAAGAAACTCATAATCCAATGGGAGATACAATAAGCAAAAAGAAATGTGCAAACAATAGATGTACAAGAAAATGAGAAATGTTTAAAAGAGAGAAGGCACTAGAATTAAGAGGAGCTAGAAAAAGGTTCCTATAGAAGATAGGACTTTATTGGCTCTTGAAAGAAGGACAGAAGTAAATATGCAGAGTTGAAGAAGGAGAGTATTCTAAGTATGAGGGATATGTAGAGACAATGCCTTGAGCCACAAGATGGAGTGTCTTGTTTGTGGAAGAGCAAAGAGGACAGTGTCACTGGATTAGACATTTACATAGTAGGGAGTAAGGGTTAAGCAGACTGGAAAGGTAGAAGAAGGCTAGGTTATGAAGTGCTCTGAATGCCAAGAAGATTTTGTATTTTATACTGGAGGTGATAAGAAGCCACTGGAATTTTTTTTTTGTTTCGTTGTGTTTTGTTTTGCTTTTGAAAGGGCTGACATGGTTGGATCTGCACTTGAGGAAAATCACTTTGGCACCTATGGATCTGAATGGGGAAGAGACTTGAGGTAGGCAGACCCAACATCAACCTATTGCAATAGTCCAAACATAAGGTGAGAATACCTTGCTCTAGAGTGGCTGAAGTATCAGAGGAGAGAATGGTGATGGGGTGCTAATGAAGGACCCCTAAATGGTCCTGGACTTTCGCCTGAGGCATCTGGCCCATCACAATATAAATCCTTTTAACTGCCCTTTCATTGTAGCCCTCATTGTCTGAACCTGATGCACCCCAGTTTACTTGTCACTCCTTAATGCCATCCAGATCTTCCCACAGTCTTTCTGTATAAAATATCAATCTTGCCCCCTTTAAATTGCTTAGATGCTTAAAATCTGTCCCACTTGTGTTGGTGTCACCAATGGCGAAGACACACTAGGAATTCCCCCCACCCCAACTGATGTCCTAATAAACTTGCTACTTGGACTGAAAGAAGGCTTGAGCGGTCAAATTCTTTCGAGGCAGACCCCACCCCTGTGTCCTTGTCTTTAGGGGTTCCTTGCACCTATAGACCACAACATACTTTGGTTTTCTGACCACCCCTAGACCACCATAGGAACCCTTTCTCAACTCCTCTTAATTTTAATCATTTTCTTATACATATCTTGTTTGCACATTTCTTTTTGCTTGTTGTTTCTACCATTAAATTGTGAATGTCTCGAGAACAATTATTTTCTTTTACCTCTATATATCTCTGGGACCTATACAAGAATTATTATGAAGCAGAAATTGGTAGGACTGGGTAACACATTGGTCAAGTGTGTGAGAGATAGTCAGGTGCTAAGGTGAGCAAGGAACATGGTGGGGGGGGGGGAAGATAATGAGCTCAGCTTTGGATATAATGAGTTTAACTTGTCCAGCTTGAAAGGCAACTGGAGATGTGAGATAAGAAGTCAGCAGAGGGGTTGGAGCAAGAGAGGCAGACTTGAAAATCACAAGAATAGAAATGGTGATTAAATCCACGGGAGCTGATAAGATCACCAAATGAAGTTGAAAGGATATTGTACTCCTTACTACCACTTGTTGGCCAACTCCTTCTACCCACCCCAGACAGGAAGGGCAAGAGGCTCAAGTAATATACCTTACTCCACCCCAGACTGTATCTGGACCTCATCAAACCATCATCTTGGAGAACATTACTTGTCAAGATAAGACCTGCCCTCTCCATTACCCTCAAAACTGACTTCTAATCAACAGTAAACAGTGAGTCAGACTTCCTAGTCTAGATGAAGCAACTAGAGGGAGAGAGATAGAGACAGAGACAAAGATACAGAGAGACAGAGAGAGATAGACAGAGAGTAGGTGGCATGTGCTGGGTGGGCCAAATCACCTAAATGATCTTTCCCTCTCAGATTCTGAATGGAGCCAATTTAGGACGCTGAGTTCAAGAGTTCTAGGAATAGCCATTGGCTGTTCTTCCATTTGGAAAGTTATAGCCATCTTCAAGGGAATATTTATTTTCTTTCATTCATTTATTAAATGAATATAGTCAGTATGTGTTAGAAGGGAATGGGAAGGCAAGGAAATAAGTATTTATGAGGCACCTACTATACTAAGTGCTTTGTGGATATCATCTTATTTTGTTCTTATGACAACCCTGACAAGACAGGAGTTGAACCTAGCTCTTCCTGATAGAGGCCAGTACCATCCTCTTATCAGTATACCAGTCTGCCTCTCTTAAAAGGAATAGAAAGGATCACCAAATATCCATAGGATGGGAGTTGATCAAACTTCCTTCAGCTCTAACTTTCACCATCTTTTTATTACTTTTCAGTTTGATTGCTCAGGTCATTTTGAAGGCATGGCCTGGTTTGAGAAAACCATTGAAATACAGGCAAGAACAAAGAATATTTGGTGCACGTTTCAGTCTGCACTCAAGAAATAAGCGATTTTCTTTTTTTAATAACCTCTGAATGTTTTTTTTTTTCCTACCAGATTTCAGGGGAATTTTGTTAAGTGGACAGAGGTCATATTCTCTTTCACTACAAGAGGCCTCTTGAGTGTATATGCTCTAAGCAGCAACTTTTACTTATCTATTTTTTCTTTCTCTACAGTGAGATTCTAAGAGGCTGAACTGAGAAGTGATAGAAGCCATTCCTGGCATAGTAGGTAGTCAAGAAATGGGATATGGAATATTATTGGTGAAAAAAAGCAAAAAAGGTCAGTTTGGCAAAATCACAAAATAAATTTTAGGAAGTAATGTGTAATAAGGGGAGAATATAAGTGGGGAAAAGGCCTTGAAGGAAGGTCAATATTAAGTAGGAGACATTTTCTTTTTCCTCTACACACAATGGGATGCCATTGGAGCTTCCAAATTGAAATGGTAAGATACTTGCTTTAGGAATAAAATTTAGGTGATTGAGAGTTTGGCAAATTAAATCAAAGGTAAGAGTTAATGGAAATAGAGTGGCAAGCATGTGATAAGAGAGAAAGTTTCAGGAGCAAAAGAAGTTATGAAGGCAGAGTTAATAAAGCTTTGAAAATAATGATACATGGTATGACTCATCTACAATGTATTGTTTCTAGTTCTATATAGTGTCCATGTCTCATTTTCTAAGGAAACCATTACTAACTTTAAAGGTTTTTGTTTGTTTGCTTGTTTTGCTTTTTTTTTTTGCTTTTTTTCTCCCTCTACTATTCTCCTGTGATTTCTTTTTTCCACCAAAGTAGCTACCTTCAGCTCCAAGCTCCAGCAGAATTCTCACCCTGGAAAATCCCTCCACCCTTTCACCCTTTTCTGGAAAGAAGATGACTCTGCCTCTTCAGCTCCTTCATCTGACTGCTCATTTCCTCCCAGAAGCACTCCTTCATTAATATCTGTTCACCTTTCTGACTCTCAAGACTTCATGACTTCTTTATCCAGCATGCCCTCTGAAGAGGTGTTATTTTAAAGTTTGAAGGGAAATTTGGAAGAGTTCAGGTGAGTTCTTGCTTCTACTCCACCATATTGACTCTTTAGAGATACATTTTAAAATTTTATTTTTAAAATTCACTATTTAAAATTTTAAATTCTTAACTTAATTCTAAAAATACTTAAAATTCTCATTCTTAAAAATTCATTCTTAAAAAAGAAAAACAATTAAGCCAAAATACAATGACATTGGATACATGGTGACATGATACACATTTGGTGGGTGTGGAGATCAATTTGCAACCTATATAAAATGTCATTAGATTTCATTCTCTTTCACTTTCAAACTGGGAGGGCAAGATGCTCAGATTGCTGGCCAAGAGAGAAATAGTTACTATTTACATTTACTCTGAGCCCAGAGAGCCCCCAGAATTATCATTAAGTGGTGCTTGGGCAGTTACTTATTGTTGTCCAATTCATGAGATGCACAGTGATTTGGGATTAAGTTTGTGGGCTTTGAGAAAGAAATTTAGCCAGGAAACCCCAGTTTGATTTTTTTTTTAATTTATTAAAGGTACCATTCCTTGATTCACTTCTTAAAGAGACCTCTTTGACAATGAAGGGCAAACCACAACTTTACTTTCTATAAGATAGACAGAGAAAGAACAACGAAAAGACAATGAGAGAGAAAACTAGAGACAAAGGGAGGAGAAAGAAAGGGAGAAGGGATTGGAAAGGAGAGGAAAAAGGATTAGATGAGAGGGGAAGAACAAAGAAATAGGAAGAGAAGAAGGAATCACAGACAAGAAGACAAATGTTAAAAGTTGCATATTTAACTTATTAGATTAAAAAGAAAAAGGAAAGGAAGAAAAAGAAAAGAAAAAAAAGAAAACTTCACATGGTTGAGATTCAGTTACTTAGGCACAATCCTCCTTTAGTTCCACATTTTACATAGAAATGCCTATATTTCTTTTTAGTTTTATAATAAAAGAAAATAAAATGAGAGGGAAAAAACAAAGAATATATATATATATATATATATATATATCTATATATATCTCAATCTGCCCAAATCATTTCCTGTCTTTGCTGTTGGTCTTGCTCTAGTTTGCCCTCTTTGTAGATTTGGGGAAGAGAGCAAATTTTGTGATTCCTCATTGTCTATTTTTTGAAAGTGATAATTAGAATCAATGTCTTTAATTGAGTTCCCATTTTTCAGAGTCAACTTTCTTAATTTAATGTGTTGTCATGGTCCATTAATTGACCATATTCTGACCAACTTATACTTGATGGAACTCTATATTTAGCAAAGCTAATCCTCACCATTCTGTCATCAGGACTTTGAGCTTAGAGAGACTTATAAATGCTTACTTGCTCCTTCCTTTGTTTCTGATGGGGAAAATGTTACCTTTGTGAGAAGGAAGACACAATTATATTTCCATACAAGGAAATTGAGAGGAAAGTAGCTCTGGATGAGGAGCTTCAAGAAGCACCTAAAATCAGGTGAAACTGGTTGTTTGATTGAAGAGGCTGGAAGTAGGACAAAGGTTAAGCTTTTAGAGTGTGCAAGCTTCATGGGTGCATGAATACTAGCTTCTCCCCCACTGGGAGGGGTTAAGATGCTGTTTTCTGAACATACAATGTATGAGGAAAGGGGATAACACATCAAAGGGAATACGTGGTGGGCATTTCAGGAAGTTTGTGACCTATGCTGATTTCTACCAATTAAAATCAGCTAAGAGGGACTTGTGGCCAGGAATAGGGATATAAGGTTTGTTCTCACTTCTGTAGTGTGTGTGTGTGTGTGTGTGTGTGTGCTCATCACCCACCTCCTACAGGAAGTGTATTAAAGGTTTCAACTTCTTCACTCACCCTGTGTCTGTCTAACTTAATGTGTCTACTTGGGCTCCAGAAGTTATTTCCAATACCTTCACATGATAAGGAAGCATTTAAATAGGACTTTAGAATGATAAAAGTTAGCTTGTATTTTTATAGCATAATAGAATACATTTTAAATGAAACTATTATTCCAATCATTTGGTTATCACACACTACTTTATTGGACAAATTGATTTGAAAACTCAGTTTTAGCAAGTTTTACATCTATAAAGGACCACATACCTTGTTACTTTCAACCTTTTCATTATTGCAATATGAAGTTTTGTACACCATTTCTTCACTGAAACTGAAGACTTAAATGAATTCACTTGTTTTCCCTCTCAGAAACATTATAATTAAATTATAATAATAATAATAATAATAATAACAACAACAACAACTAACATTTAAGGATTGCAGAATGCTTTACCCACATAACATTGTTTGATTCTGGTGTTACTCAACTCCCTTTCTTCAGCACTTTTTTTTTCCAGAGATTTAATCATCCACATCCTATAATGGCAATTATTTTATTTCCTTCAGCCTAGGCCAAATATTATGGCTCCTCGGTTCCACCAAAGATCCTTCTCTTTTGCTTGATGAAGTTGAGAGTGTAATCACAATTGCTCAGAGTCCCCACTAAGAAAAATTCTTAAAATTCAGGCAGAGATTTGATTCACTGACTTAATTAAAATTAATATTTATCTTTAGTTAATACCAGTTCCCTTTATAGTTGAAGCAAAATCTAGGTAACTGGAAACATTTGGGCAAATTCAGTATATTACAGTGTCTCCTAATCAACAGGTAGGGAAGTTGGAGAGGGAGAAGACCTTTTCTAGGAACTCCCATCAATCCTTGAAGAGATAAATAAAATTGGTAGCTTTGGCCCAAGTGTTGTGCTCTGTGGCAGAGAAAGTGGCCTGCTTCACTCAAGTTTTTCCTTCTCTGTCTTGTCTCAGCAGTAATTTTTAATTATCTTTTGCCTTGTTGTATCTGCACCATTGACTGGGCATAGGTCCTACCCAAGACCTTTGCCTCTAACCCCTCCAAAAAAGGAATTTGGTTCTTATTTGTTTGGCCCTGGAAAACCCCATCTTAGACTCTTCCTTGATTTTCCCACTTGATCAAGGAAGTCTCTAGTGTTAGCCTGAGGCTATGATCCTATCAGTTGGCCTTTCTTTGTGGCCTACCTCCAATCTCCCTCCCAATTCTCTGTTACCCTCCACAGTCTGTTATTTAGGGATGGCCCTCAGCTACTTTCCACATCTTCATCTTATCTAGACCCCCTTCCCAGGCTTTAGTCCTCCAGTTACCCCTGCCGACTGGTCACTCTCATCAAGATTCTCCCTAAACCCCTTCCACACAGTAACCTCAGACTATTTGGCCATTCCTAGATCCCTCCCAAAGTCTTTCTGTGTAAAAGATCCACCTTGGCAGCCATTAAGATTCTCAGATACTTAAAATCTAACCAATAGTGTAAACTAACTAGTAATTTCTCTCTCTCTCTCTCTCTCTCTCTCTCTCTCTCTCTCTCTCTCTCTTTCTCTTTCTTTCTCTCTCTCCCTTCCTCCTTCTGACTCCAATCAATTATCTGGAGCCTCATGAAAAACTATTTTTCATCACAGAGTTTCTAGAAAGTTATTGCTTCCTTTCATCATCAATTTAAATAGTGTTATTTTTACCAAAAAATCAATTAGATCTGATTTCCTCTGTTAGAGAGGTGTCTTCCCTTAATGCTTCAGCAATTTTTCTGAAAAACATCTGACTTGAGACATTATGACCCTAAATTGACTTTGTGGAGATCATTTGATTGATTTTCTGTTGCTTTCTTTAGTTTCTTTTCTCAAATATCTGCTTGCTGGATAGGAAAGTTTAAATGCTAATTTCCTTGTGAGAGTAACATTTGTTTCCATTACTATATGTGCATTTTCAATGGCCAGCACAGTATCTGCCTTTTAGCAAGACCCTATTAACTACTTGTGGACTGGTATCTTGAGTTTTAATTTTATAGTCTTAGATAAACAGCATAGTAGAGCACATTGAATACAGGATCTGGTGTCAGAGGCTTTTCATTCAAATCTAGATTCTAATAGAAGTGACTAATGTCCCTTTGTACACATCACTTAAATCTCCCCAGGTCTTGGTTTCCTCAGTTGTAAAGTGTGGAGATTGAATTAGATGACCTCCAAGTTTTCTTCCACCTCTTGTTCAAAGTTTTTGAGCTTAAAATTATTGAATCCAATATAATCTATGCAAGTTTTTTTTAATACCAATATGAAGTATTTTAATCAGTCCTCAATGTATAAGCATTGCTTAAGACCCTACTATGGGTCATAAGGTTCAGTTAAATTCCATTATAAACAACTATTAAGTTATATTCATAAACAACTTACTCTTTATAGAATATTAGGGAGGCTGCAAAGATTAGCTAGGATAAGGTCTCTTGCATTTATGATACCTTTCATATAGGAGGAGTGATGATTTATACAAAGGTAATTGAATGCAAGCATATGTGAAAGTCAAGTCCTAGGATTCTGCTGAAGCCACTAATGTCCCTGAGGCAGCATACTTCCCATTCGAGTCAAATTTTATCTTTCATTTTCCCTCACTCTTCATATCCAATCAATTGTCATGTTTTATTGATTTTCCTACACAATATTTCTCATAATTGTTTTCCTTTCTTGTCTCTTCACTACCTTGCCCATCACACTAGCTCGAATCACCATATCCACTCACTGGAATATTATAATAAGATCATAGATTTAGTTATGGAACTGACCTTAGGCCCATTTTACTGATTAGACACTTAGAAGCCCTAAATGAAATAAAGTTCCATGATCTTAAAAAATCCCATCTCAAAATATGAAGAGAACATGTATTTCAGATAGATAAACATTTCTTGGTCAACTTTAAGAAGTGACAGAAAATAGAAGGACTATCAAAAGATTGGACACAGAAATATATATTCTAGGTATTGAAAATTTCAAAAGAAGTAGATCCTCAAAATTAAAGAATAAGCCTTTTATTGGCTTCTTTCCAACATCCTTCAGACATGTGAAAGTGTATGAATCATTTGAAGACCGTTCTTAAATCACTCCATTTTTTTTTTACAGAATAGTTGATTCAATTTATAAATGCTCCCCCTCCACACACACAATGTATTAGTCAGTCTACAAGTCTCTATTAAGTGTTAATTTTTGTAGGCACTATCTTTAGTATCTCCACTACTGTGCCTGCCTTACACTCCCTCCAAAGTTGAACACTGCTACCTCTTGTCATCTCTAAAAATTTGTTGGATTTGAGATGAAACCAAAAAGTTATTTTAATTTCCAATTCTATTATTATTATTACTTTGCAATCATTTTTTTATATGGTCACTGATTATTTGTAATTCTTTTGAAAGTTCTTTTGGGGTGGAGCCAAGATGGCAGAATGAAAGCAGTGACTTGCTTGAGCTCACCCGCAAACCCCTCCAAATACTCATAAAAAAAATGGCTTTAAACAAATTCTGAAGCAGCAGAACCCACAAAAAGACAGAGTGAAACAAATTTCCATCCCAAGACAACCTGGATGATTGATGAGAAAGGTGTATCTTGCCAGGCTGGGAGTGCAGCATGGGCACGCAGGCCGCAGCAAACCTGGAGCAGGCCTCAGAGGACTGTATTGTGGCAGCTGTGGCAGTTTCCAGACTCCTAAATCCACTAATGCCAAAGACAACTTAGAAGTTCAGTGGAAAAAGTCTGTTTCTGTGGTGCTCAGAGAGGAAGGCAGGGTTTCAGTTCCATTCCCCAAGAGCTTGGCCCTGGGTGGAGCAGCTGCTTCCTGAGCTTCCAGCCCACAGACTGAGGGGGAATCCAGTGGCTGATCAGAGAGGGATTGCAGGGATCTCTTTGCCAGTGCTGAGGAAGGAATCTCTTGCTTTGCCTGTGTGGATCTGGGTCACAGTTCGGTGGTGCTGGGGTGAGGAGGAGCTGGTGGAGCTTGTAGTGGCTGTGGAGAGAACCCCTCCTCACAGTTACAGGACAGAAAGGATACTTGTGTCACAGGCCAGGAAAGGAGTAAACACCTGCCCCTTATCATACCACCTTGGAAGAACTGAAAATTTACAGGTCCCTACAAGTATCTCTGAAAACAGCTATACAAACCCCTGAAGCTTGGGACAGTATACACTTTCCACATTGGAAGTAAACTCCTACCTTAAGAAAGACTTTAAAACTCAAATAATTGGCTGGGATCATGAGCAAGCAGCGCAAAAAGAGTCAGACTATATTATCTTACTTTGGTGAAAAGAAGATCAAAATATACAACCAGAAGAAGACAACAAAGTCAAAGCTCCTACATCCAAAGCCTCCAAGAAAAATATGAATCAGTCCAGGCCTTGAAGAGCTCAAAAGGGATTTTGAGAAGCAAGTAAGGGAAGTAGAGGAAAAACTGGGAAGAGAAATGAGAGTGATGCAAGAAAATCATGAAAAACAAGTCAACAGCTTGCTAAAGGAGACCCAAAAAAATACTGAAGAAAATAACACCTTAAAAAACAGCCTAACCCAAATGGCAAAAGAGGTCCAAAAAGCCAATGAGGAGAAAAATGCCCTAAAAAGAAAAATTGGCCAAATGGAAAAGGAAGTCCAAAAGATTACTGAAGAAAATACTTCCTTAAAAATTAGAATAGAGCAATTGGAAGACAGTGACTTTATGAGAAATCAAGACACTGTAAAACAAATCCAAAAGAATGAAAAATTAGAAAACAATGTGAAATATCTCATTGGAAAAACAACTGACCTGGAAAATAGATCCAGGAGAGAGAATTTAAAAATTATTGGACTATCTGAAAGCCATGATCAAAAAAAGAGCCTAGACATCATCTTTCAAGAAATTATCAAGGAAAACTGCCCTGATATAGTAGAACCAGAGGGCAAAATAGAAATTGAAAGAATCCACAGATCTCCTCCTGAAAGAGATCCCCAAAGGAAAACTCCTAGGAATATGGTAGCCAAATTCCAGAGTTCCCAGGTCAAGGAGAAAATATTACAAGCTGCCAGAAGAAACAATTCAAGTACTGTGGAAACACAATCAGGATAACACAAGATTTAGCAGCTTCTACATTAAAGGACCACAGGGCATGGAATATAATATTGGAGGGCAAAGGAGATAGGATTACAACCAAGAATCACCTACCCAGCAAAACTGAGTATAATCCTTTAGGGGAAAAAAAATGGTCATTCAGTGAAATAGAGGACTTTCAAGCATTCCTGATGAAAAGACCAGAGCTGAATAGAAAATTTGACTTTCAAATACAGGACTCAAGTGGAACATGAAGAGGTAAACAGGAAAGAGAAATCATAAGAGACTTATTATGATTGAAGTGTTTACATTCCTGCATGGAAAGATGATATTTATAACTCATGAGACCTTTGTCAGTATTAGGGGTTAAGGAATAAAAATACATGTATGTATATAGATAGATAGATAGATAGAGGGCACAGGGTGAGTTGAAGATTAGGGGGTCATATCTGGAGAATAAAATTAAGGGATGAGAATGGATGGTACTTGGAGAAGAAGAAAGGTAGAGGTAGAATGGGGTAAATTATCTTACAGAAAAGAAAACATTGAAGTTTCTTACAGTGGAGGGGAAACAGGGGAAGGTGAGAGGGATTGAGTGAATCTTATTCTCATAGGATTTGGCTTAAGGAGGTAATAACATACATGTTCAATTGTGTATGGAAATCTGTCTTACCCTACAGGAAAATAGGGGGAGAAGGGGACAAGAGAGCAGGGGGATGATAGAGAGGAGGGCAGATTGGGAAAGGGAGTAATCAGAAGGAAATACTTCTGAGGAGGGACCAGGTCAAAAGCAAGAATAGAATAAATGGGAGGGCAGGATAGGATTAAGGGAAATACAGTTAGCTTTTCACAACATGTCTAGTATGAAAGTGTTTTGCATAACTGCACATGTATAACCTATATTGAGTTGTTTGCCTTTTCAATGAGGGTGGTGGGGAGGGAGGAAGAGAGAAAATTTGAAACCTAAAATTTTAAAAACATATGCTTAAATTTTTTTTTTCACTTGCTACTGGGAAATAAGAAATACAGGAGATGGGTTATAGAAGTCTAATCTGCCCTACAGGAAAATAGAAGGGGATGGGGATAAGACAAGGCGGGGGGGGGGAGATAGAAGAGAAGACAGACTAAGGGAAGGGATATGCAGAATGCATGCCATCTTGGGGTGGGGGGAGGGGTGAGATGGGGGGAAAATTTGGAACTTAAAAACTTGTGGAAGTGAATGTTGAAAACTAAAAATAAATAAACTTATATTTAAAAAAATAAAGTTCTTTGGCATCTTCTTGTCATAACACTTAAGGTATCAGAAGTGGAGTCAAGAACACCTGTGTTTGAATCCTGCCTCAGACACTTATTGGCTCTATAATCTTGAGAAAGTCACTTAATATATTTCATCCTCTTTGTCATGTGTGAAATAAGAATGATAATAACATCTATATTACCAAGTTTTTGTCAGGATCAGAACAGATAATGTGTAAAACATTTAAGAACAATAATAAAACAAACAAAAAACTTAAATGGCTGTTAGAGGCAGCTAGGTGGTGCAGTGGATAGAGTGCTGGCTCTCCAGTCAAGAAGGCTCATTTTCCAGAGTTCCAATATAGTGTCAGGCACTTGCTAGATTTCTGACCTTGAGCAAGTCACTTAACCCTGTTTGCCTCAATTTCCTCATCTATAAAATTAGCTAGAGAAGGAAATGGTAAACCCCTCCCCTATTGTTGCCTAGAAAATCCCAAAAGAGTAGGATAAGACCAAAAAAACTGAACAACAATAATTTTATTACTGTTTTTATTGTTATTATTATTATTATTATTATTATTATTATTATTATTATTATTATTACTATTATTATTATACCACAACTGTTAGGGAAAAACCTTGGTCTTATATATTTCTTGGGCTGTTTTGCTATAAAAACTTAGCTTTCCAGAATTGTGATAAAAGAAAAGATTTGAATCCTTGAATAAGTATGCACAATGAAAGGAGAAACAGCCTATTGGCTAGATTGGGGTGACAGGAGAAACTTAATTGTTTTTACTAGTAATGTTTTCATGCTGTATAACCTTGAAGCAGGGGGAGAAGAATTTAAAATCTCTGTGTCACCAATTGTAAGCTAATCTTTATATTTATCTGCCCAGGATGTTGGAAGGATTGGCATTTGCAAAGCATTTTGAGATCCAGTAAGGAAGGTGTGCTATAAGTATAAAATATAATTATATGCTGTCTGCACTTTCCAGTTCAACAGGATAGGATTTAAATGGAATTTGTATCCTCAAGAAGACTTTCTGATTGATCCAGCTTAGTAGAATTGGGGCAGCCTACAAGTCGAAGAAAATTTTCATGTTAAATTGTTTATTGATGGTTACTTTTGTACTACATGGAGATAAATGGAGCTGAGACAGTAAAGCCAGGATTGGAGCCAGCTTATTTTTTTTTTAAAGAACACCCCAAATCCACTAAATGCAACCCTTTTGTGCCTGCCAATGAGCCTTCCTTTCCTAAATCTCATTGTTTGCACTGTTGTTACATGTCTATAGCACACAAGCCCTGGGATTGGTTCTCTGAGTAGGTGCAGGGATGGCTGTCGAGGCAGAAGCGAGGGTAAAATAAAAATGAATGGCCCTAGATTGCTTTTCCTTGGGGAGTTTACAATCTGAGAAGGGAGATGTGTTTTAATAACTAAAATACATAAAAGAAAATGATG
Source organism: Phascolarctos cinereus (assembly GCF_003287225.1). Lineage (NCBI taxonomy): Eukaryota > Metazoa > Chordata > Mammalia > Diprotodontia > Phascolarctidae > Phascolarctos > Phascolarctos cinereus. The sequence continues at coordinate 18,242,107 of NW_027555736.1, forward strand.
ATGAGATGATACAATGCGTAACCGACTATTTCCCAGAAAAAGGTCCAAAAATGTCAAGAAAGTGGGAAAAGAGAGAACTCTATGGAGGAGGTGGCATTAAAGCCATTGGGCTTCTTCCTAGATGAGGGTATTAAGGGGGTTCAAGAGAAGATATAGGCCATTTGAAAACACTTTGCAATTGGCACAATGGGGGTAAGATCTATCTCTGTCTCACCTTGGGAACAGGGACCTTGTTTTTCCCTTCTTTAAACCCCAGTGCTTAGTTCAAAAACCACACACATCAAAAATACATAATCAATGGCTATTGACTAATTTAGCTTCTTCTGCATCTTCTTCTGTGAGTCACTTGACCTTTTAAGACCTCAATTTCTTCATCTGTAAAATAATGCTGAAATTTTGAAGACACAGGAGGAAGCAATACCTATGGGGAGAAGCGAGTTGTCTCAAGTCCCCAATGAGGATACACAGAGAACTGATCAGACAACCTCACCTTGGAATACAGGTGAATAGAAGATGGAAGCAAAGGTATATAACTGAAAACTGACACAACAGCATGAATGGAGTGGTGCGTGTAAGTCTCTGAGAGAGATACATGTGTGTATATATGTATTATATATGTGTGTGTATATATATATATAATTTATGTATATATACATATATGTATATTTACAAGTATACATACTACACCCATATATATGTAGAAGTATATATGCTACACTCACATATATACATACACACACATATATATACTAACTTTAATATATGTGTATAAATGTGTGTATATTCCTTTGTTTATAATATATTTCCAAACATATAAGATACAAATATTATACACATACAAATATTATGCATATATTACATATTTAATTGTATTATGTTATTTTGCTACATATACATACACCTATGTTTGTATATTTGCACGTATACATTCATATGTACCCACATATACATATATATGTAGACATATATACACACCTATATCTATATACATACATACATATATGCATGTATGTAGACATATATACACACCTATATCTATATACATACATACATATATGCATGTATACATATATACATATATACATAATTTTTAGATATATGTATACACACACACACACACACATATATATATGTATATACACACACACACAAATATAATTCTATCCTTTATGCATTTTCCAACTAAACAGGATAGAATGTGAATGGGATTCGAATCCCTAGATACAAATATCCCCTAGAACTCTCTCAGAAATGCTAAAGGTCAGAATTATCTCAGGCCTTCAGAGAAGATTAAGGAATATCCCACAAAGGGGAGGGTCATTCTTCTCATATACTTTAAATTTATATTTGGGAAAATGGAGAACAAAGATTAATAGGGCAACTGTCAATGATACAGGAAAAATGAGAGAGGTAACAAAAAATGGAGAAGCATAGATTTTATCAAGAGATCTACGTGAAGGGAAAAAAAATGAAGTCTGGGAGCTATAGAGATAATAATATGTAAATCACTTTGCAAAAATTAAACACTATCAAAATATTAGTGATTCGACCCATCCCAGTAGAATAGTGGATAGAGTGTTAGACCTGGAGTCAGGAAGTCCCAAGTTGGAATCATGCCTTACTAGCTGTGTGATCATGGGCAAGTCACTTAACTCTTCCCAGGCTCAGTTGCCTGGAGTGTTAAATGTGGATAATAATATATGCCTTCTAGGATTGTTGTGATGTTCAAATAAAATAACATAGTCAAGCAATTTGCTAAATATGTTTGTTGTTCTTTTGTTGTTTTCTGGTCCTCTCTGATTCTTGGTTACCTTTTTGGGGTTTTCTTGGCTAAAATCCTGAAGTAGTTTGCTGTTTTATTCTTCAGCTCATTTTAGAGATGAGACAACTGCAACAAACAGAAGTGATCTGCCCAGGGTCATACACCTAGTAAATATCAGAAGTCAAATTTGAATTCAGAAAGTGGAGTCTTCTGACAACATATTCAGTACTCTATCTGCTGCACCACCTAGCTGTCTCTATAAATACTATATAAGTGCTAGCTGTTTTAACTCAGTGACATTAATTTCAATTCCTATCAAAATTCTAGAAGGGATTACGAATGAGAATGTGATTACCAATCTAGAAAAGAAAGTAGTGATCACAACAGCCAGACTGATTTCTGTAAGAAGTCACATCATACTAAATATTCCTTTCTTGACAGAAAGTAGAATGGGGAAATGTTGTAGATTTCTTTTTTGCCTAAGTCTTAGCAAAGCCTGTGACAAGTTCTTGTATGATGTTATAGAAAATAGAGATGAAGGCTAGATGAAAATATACTTAGGTACATTTGGAAGCTGTTGAATCGGAAGATGTACAAAATGTCGACATTAATGGGTACATGTCAGCTTGGAAAAAGCTCTAGTGTGTTGTCGCAAAGATGTTTGCTTGGCTGTATATTATTTGTAATTCCTATCAATGACCTCAATAAAAGTGAAGGTAGCACTTTTATTGAGTTTTCAGATGGTACAAAGTTGGGAGACAGGTGGTGATACTTAAAACATGTCATCTGTGTACTATGACAGCCAAAAGAGTTAATGAATAAACTTGCATTGTATCTAGGTCAAGACAAGTCAACCAGCATTTATTAAGTGTTTACTATATGGAAGACACTATGCTCAGTGCTATGAATAAAAAGACAAGCAGAAAGAAAGTCCCTGTCCTCATGGAGCTTACAGCCTAATGGAAGATAGTAAATCATAGAAGGAAATCAGAAGTCTCAGGTGGTTATCTCTGTGTCACAGTAGAGAAAATGGAAAGTCAAGAGGGAAATTTGGAATGGAATGAAGACATTCAAGAAAAGACGTTCTGAAATACAGAGGCACAGTTTCTGGGAATAAGGTGATTGTACTATTATAATCAGCACAGGGCAATATCTGTAGTATTATGTCCAGTTCTAGAAAATCGGATTTAAGTACATTGATAAGATGGAAAGTATCCAGAGAAGACCAATCAGGATAATTGAAAACCTTAAGTCTATGAAATACAAGTATTAGATGAAGAAATTGAGGACATTTTGCCTGGATGAGAGAAAATTCAAATAAGTTAAATTGGTTCTGTTTGGCTACAGAGACAGGGTAGGGGATGGGGAGGAGAACTAGCCCCAGTGACCAGAAAGTGAGAAGTCAAAAAAAAATTTAGAGTTATGTCAAAAAGAAAAAGAAAAGAAAAAGCTTCCTGACAAGAAGAGCTACCGAACAGTGGAGTGTACAACCTTCGGAGGTATGAGTCTCTCCTCAAAGGTGATTTTCAGACATAGTTTGTGAAACACACAAACACATATATTGTATTGGGGACACATTTTGGTGAGTATACGTTTGAATTGTAAATGTTCAGTGAGGTCTCTGCCACCTCTAAATCAAGTAATAAGGTCTGTGGCTCAGGCAAAAATGGATTCTTCCCCTTCTCCCCCACTAGAGTTCATTTGGCAATGTCTGGGCGTCAGTTTGTCAGGCATGCTATAGATATTCATTGCCAGGCATGACTTGGCCTCTTGCGTCTCTTCCAACATTTAGATCCTGGTATTATAAACTCCCTGCTAGGAAAACTATGTTTTCAGGGAGTTTACCACTCTTTCTATACTCAGCTCTACGGACTCCATAACCTGTCAAAAAAATTAGGTTATATGTAAATATACACTTAGATGAACTGATGATTTAAACAGACATATCAAGTCACGGCGTCATTCAACAGATTCCTAGGGAATTGTTCAAAATATTTAGTCACAGAATTAGAATTTTGTTGTACAGCATATTTCTTGAAGTGCATGGTCATTTGCTGGAGTATGCAAAGTTTTATTGCCCAGAGATTTTTGGTAATGATAGATGTTCTGTTAGAAGCTGACCTACATCATCATCCTTTAGTAATTCAAGTAATGGTCCAGTTGACAAGGCCCAGGGGAAATAAATGTAAATATAGACATGATTTATATGTGCATTTGCATTTGGGAAAATCTCCTCCAACTATTCCTATAATTTCATTCAACTGTTACCTTTCCATTCATACTAAAATTACAATAATATATCACTTAAAATATAATGAATATATATGTAAAAGTGTGTGTGAGGGGAATAGTGACTTTACTTGTAGGAACCTTACAGCCAAATGATGGGGAAAAGAGTGGAATTTGATATATCCACATGTGAATATGATGCAAGATGGCATGTGATAATCACAATGAGTGTTCATTGGGCATCAGCTATGTGAAATGGACCATGCTAGGCTTGAATGGAGCTGAAGATCATGTAAGTCCTTGTGGCTTCCATGTCTCTGGCTCATAATGACCTGGTAGTCTAACAGTTATTTTCAAACTTCAGTGTAACCAATGAGAAAGAAAAAATAAATGAGGTTATGTTCTACTGTGGGAGACTCCATGAATTACTATCAGTATATTTAAAATAAATATACTGTATACATATGTTGGAGGGGGGCCATCTAAGTGGAGCAATGGAAAGGATGCTGGGCCTGCAGTCGGGAATACCTAAGTTCAAATCCAGACTCAGACCTTAGCTATGTGACCCCAGGCAAGTCACTTAACCCTGTTTGCCTCAGTTTCATAATCTGTAAAATAAGCTGGAGAAAGAAATGGCAAACTACTCTGGTATCTTTGGCAAGAGAATCCCAAATGGGGTCACAAAGAGTCAAACACAATTGAAATGATTGAACAACAATATAAGTGACTTTTAATGCAAGGTAGTTTGGCGGGGGAGGGGAGTGTGTATAATATCATTTGGGAAAGGGAGGTAGAGATCATAAATAGCTTCCTGAAGAAAGTGGTTGTGGAGCTGAAACTTTAAGAAAATTATTCTATGGGGCAACTAGGTGGCACAGTAGATACAGCACTGGCCCTGGAGTCAGGAGGACCTGAGTTCAAACCTGGATTCAGACACTTGACACTTACTTGACGCTGTGACCTTGGGCAAGTCACTTAACCCCCATTGCCTAGCCAAAGGAAAAAAAAATGATTCTACAAGAAGATGAAGCCCTTTCATGAATAAGGGCATGTAGTGCAAATGGATTGATGTGGGAGATGGAGTGTGAGGTTGAGAGTGAAGGCCAGTTTGGCTTTACCATAGAATATGGCAGTGGGGTAATTGGTAATTAGAATCAAAGGATATACTGAGATTTAACTTGTGAAGGGTTGAAAAAACAAACAAAAAAAACCCAACTTATCAGAACAGTTTATATGTTCTCCTTACCATAAGGAAGCCATGTGGGTTTATTGAGAAGAGGGGTGACAGGATCAGATCAATCCTTAAAGAAAATCACATTGGCAGCAGTGTTGAGGATAGGTTGGGGTGTGTGTGTGTGTGTGTGTGTGTGTGTGTGTTGTGTGTGCATGTGTGCAGGTGGGCATATGCAAGTATGTAGGTATATTTGTGGGAGCCATGGAGAATTAAGCTAGAGAGATTAATTATAGATTTATTGCAACTTTTTTGGGTAGAAGGTGATGAAGGCCTGAACTAAGTTAATGACTGTGTGAGTAAAGAGAAGGTCCTTTCAAGAGTGCTGTAAGATAATATGAGTAGAAAAAGATCATCTTTAGCTGAGAGTACCACTGAAAATTCCATGGAAGAGATGGTGCCCAAACTGGGTCTTGAATGAAGACAACTTATTGAGAATCTGGAGATGAAGAAACAAGACCTTCTGGTTATGGGTGAAGGCCTATATGAATGAATACATAGGGTCAAGGATTGAAAAGAACATCAGATAATTTCCAGTCTGTTATTTTACTGTTGAAAAACTGAGGAACAGATTGATGGTGTGGCTTATCTGAGGTCATTCAGGTAGCAAATAGCAAAGTAAGAATTTGAACTCATCGCTGCCTACAAACTAGTTCTCTTTCCCTACATGACAACTGCCCCAGAGCACTTTTCAACAGCTTTCCCCAATGACCTTCAGAGTACTCTACACACTGCAAGTGCTAAAGGATTTTGCCAATTTCCCAATCTAACCTGACTCCTCTTCTTTGTAAACAGCTAAAAACCTAGTTTAGTTCAGACAGTGAGAAAAACACAATTAAGTATAATCTATTAGAGTTGTTTCAGTCCTTAAAGAATGTGACTAAACTAAGCATGAGCTTATTTTATATTACTTCTCTCATGCTTTTTAAAGTGAAGTCAAACTCACCTTTTCTTGTTCCATTTCCTCTCCCATTTCTTTGCCTTTCCATAGACAGTGACCCAAGGCAGGGTTGCATTCCCTCCTAAATTCCATAGCTTAGAATCAGTAGTTTCTTTCAAAGCTTCAGCTCAAGAAGGATCTTCTTGCAAAACCTTCTCTGTTCCCTTCCTTGATTAACTCTAACTTATATACTATATATTTTGTTTGTCTAGTTATTTGAATGTCCCCCCACTCCATTACGACAAATTACCTGAGAGCAGAGACCATCGTTTCCATTTCTTTGTAACACCAGTGCTTAACACTGTATCTGGTACATAGTAGATGTTTAATAAATGTTTGGATGACCGGTACTTGGAACTGTTGATGACTTCCTCCCCAAAATTCTTTATTCTGCTTTGCACACATTTTGTATAAACCTGTAGATACCTGCTTTGTCATTTGAATGTCAGCTTCATCCAGGTAAGGACTGTTTTACTTTTGTCTTGCTATCCCAAGTAGCACAGGACTCAACACAATAAACACTTAAGAATGCTTACTGATTTATTGCAGTTGTTTGGCAAATATTATTTTTCCATATAAATATGCATTATCCTCTCCCCTGTAGAATACGAATACCTTGAGGATGCATAGCTGATGTTTAAAAATTCTCATTTGATTAATTAACTAATCTGTATCTTATTCCATTTGTTTTCTTATAGTCTACATTGGTGACCACTTGGGTAACTCTACTCTTCTTTTTCTACTGTCTTTTCCATTGCTTTACTTACATAATCACTCTTCTCTTTTCTTGACATTATTCCCTTCTATTTATTATGCCATGATTATTAAAAGGTAAACATTTTCTCTTTCTTGCAATTTTTATAACATATTGCCTGCGTCTCTCCTTTTCCTGCATCTGTCTCTCTTTTCTATCACACTTATTTTTTTTCCTGTCCCCATTAGATTGTAAACGTCTTCAAGGCTGATACTTGTCAATGAATCCCCAGAATATGTCAGAATGACAAAACATTACAGTCTGAAAGGAAATCCGCAATCATCTGGTCTAACCTGTGCTCTCCTCTCAAAATCCCTATAACAACCCCTGCATTTAGCAACTAATCATTCAGCCATTAATAGAAGACTGTCAAAGAGAAAAAGTAGATACTACCTTGAAAAAAAGACTACAGTACTTTTTGATCACTCAAAGTCTTAGGAATTTTTCCCCCTTTATATTAAGCAAAAGTTAGCCTCTTTACAACTCTACCAATAACTCCTGTTTATTCCTTCTGAAGACAAAGAAAACAAGGCTAGTCAATATTCCATATTGACATTCCTTCCAATATTTGATCATAACTATCATGTCCCCTCTGAATCTTCTTTACTTCGAGCTAAATTCACCCAATTCTTCAAATGATCCTCATATGACATTGATTCAAAGTGCTTCATCATCCTGGCTGCTCCTTCTGACTCTCTTCAACTATTCAAAGTCTTCATTGTTTTCTGATGGCGAGAACTGAACACTGTATGCCAGAGGAGGTCTGACAAAAATGGAATACAGGGGAGATATCATTTCTCTATTGTATATCTATGTTTCTCAATGCAGCCAAAGACCAAATTAGCTTTTTTGGGTGATACACTATATTATTGGCTTATAATGACTTTACAATTCACTCAAATACACAAACTTTTTTTTTAAGATCAACTACTGAGTAATCATGTCTCTCTTATTATGTGTGTGTGTATGAAGCTGATTTTTTGCACGAAAGTGAAAGACTTTATATCCATTCTGATTGAATTTCACCTTATAAGATTCAGCTGTATAATTTAATTTTTTTTTTGGTTCCAACTTTGAAATCAAGTGTGTTGGAGATTCCTCAAAGTTTTCTATCATCTTCATATTTTATAAACATGAATTTATAAATATATAACATTTTAGAAATTATTGGATTATATATTTATTCAAGTAATTTCTAAAATGTTTAAAAGCACAGTCAACATATCCCTTACATGTACTACTGGAATCCTACCACATTGACATTGAACCATTAATAGCTATTCTTTATGTCTAATCATTCAATGATGTCTAAATCTAATTGACTATTTTAAATCTAACCTACATTCCTCTCTTCATAAGAATAACATGAAATGCTTGATTGAAATCTTTGTCAAAATTTCTGTACATTTTATTTACACCATTCCACTCAGCTGCTAGTTTAATGTTGTTGTGGTTGTTCAGTCATTCAATTATGTCCAACTCCTTGTGACTGCATGGACCATGGCACACCAGGCCCCTCTATCCCCCATTATCTCTTAAAGTCTATCCAACTTCATGTTCATTGTTTCCATGATACTATCTATCCACCTCATCTTCTGCCATCTTCTTTCCCTTTTATTTTCAATCTTTCCTAACAGGCTCTTTTCTAATGAATAATGTCTTCTCATCATGTGAGCAAAATACTTAAGCTTTCAGCTTTAGTATTTGCCTTTGCAGTAAATAGTCTGAATTATTTCTTAAAGTATTGACTGATACGAACTTACTACCCAAGGGACTCTCAAAAGTCTTCTCTAGCACCACAACTTGAAAGCATCAATTCTGAATTGCTCAGTTGTTTTTTTTAATAATCCAACTCTCAGAACCATACATTGCTACTGGAGAAACCATGGCTTTGATCACGTGGACCTTTGTTGACAAGATAATATCTCTGTTCTTTAGTATACTGTCCAGATTTGCCATAGCTGCCTTTCCCAAGGAGCAAAAATCTTTTTAATTTTATGGTGGCAGTAACTGTCTGCAGTGATCTTTGAGTCCAAGAAAATAAAATTTCATGCTTCTTCTACTTCTCTCTCTATTTATCAAGAAGTGATGGGACCAGTTGATAAGATCTTAATTTTTTTTTTATGTCAAGCTTCAAGCCAACTTTTAGACTCTCTTCAATCATCCTTATCAAAAGCCTTCTTAATTCTTCTATTTCTGTTATCAAAGGGGTATCATCTGCATATCTGAGATTGTTGATATTTCTCCTGGCAACCTCAGTTCCAGCTTTGGATTTATCTAGCTTGTCATTTCACATGATGTGTTCTGCATATAAATTAAATAAAGGGACAATATACAGCCCTGTTGATGATTTGGTACTCCCATATCTCTGAGGACTTGTAGATTTTGTTGTGATCCATACAATCACAGGCTTTGGTGTAGTCAATAAAGCAGAAGTTGATTTTGTTTTCTGGAACTCTCTTATTCTTTTTTTTTTTCCATACTCCATCAAATGTTGGCAATTGGTCTCTAATTCTTCTGCCTCTTTGAAAACCAACCTGCTCTTCTGGTAATTCATGGTCCACATATTGCTGAAGCCTATGTTGCAGAATCTTAAGCATAATCTTGCTGGCATATGATATAAGACAAATTGTTCAGTAATTTGAAAATTCTTGGGTATTGTCTTTCTTTAGGATTAGAACATAAACTGATCTTTTCCAACCTGGTGTCCACTGATGAGTTTTCCCAATTTGGCATCATATTGAGTGCAGCACTTTAACGGCATCATTTTTTAGAGTTTTAAATAGCTCGGGTAAAATTCCATCACTTGCACAGCTTTATTGTCAGCAGTGCTTCCTAAGGCACATTTGACTTTATTCTCTAGGATGTCTGGCTTTAGATCAGTAAACATACCATCATTGTTATTGATAGTATTAATAACTTTCTTGTATAGTTCTTTATATCCTTGCCACTTCTTCCTAGTCTTTTCTACTTGTAAGTGCCTACCATTTTTGTCTTTTATTATGCCCATGTGCGAATGAAATGTTCCCTTGATATGTCAAATTTTCTTGAAGAGATCTCTTGTCATTTCTGTTTTATTATTTTCCTTTATATCTTTCCATTGCTCATTTAAGAAAAAAAATTCTTGTCTCTCCTTGCTATTCTCTGGAATTCTGCATCCAATTTGGTATATCTTTTCCCTTCTCCTTTACCTTTCACTTTCCTCTTTTTCTCAGCTATTTGTAAAGCCTCATCAGACAGTCATCTTGCTTCTTTGATCTTCTTTTTTGGGGCTATTTTTTTTGTTGTTGTTGCTGCCTCTTGTACAATATTGTAAGCTTTCTCCGCAATTTTTTTTTCAGGCACTCTACCAAATCTAATCCCTTATATTCATCACTTCCCTTCATATCCTTAAGGGACGTTATTTAGGTCATGTCTCTATGATATGATGATTTTCCCCTACTTTCTTCAATTTAAGTATGAATTTTGCCATAAGAAGCTCATGATATGAGCCACAGTCAGCTCCAAGTCTTGTTTTAATTTATTATATGGAGCTTCTCCATCTTTGGCTGCAAAGTACATAATCAATTTTACTGCAATATAGAAAACCTGGTCATGTCCACATTTAAAGTTGACTTTTGGGGTGTTGAAGAGTGCTTGGTATTGCCAATAGGTTATCTTGACAAAACTAGCTTAATACTTTTAAAAACAAACAGAAATCTAATTTGGGATGATATATGCTTAATAAAGCCATGATGCTTTTGGTAATCCCCACTCTCCTATTCCCCACCAACTCTGTAGCAACTTTAGGGAAATTAGCAGCTATGGTAACTTTATGAGGGGGAGTTGACGAGCTTTGTTTTCAAAATATCAGTTTTCAGATAGCAAGTATGTATCCAGGTACAGTATATCTGGCAATGGACTATGGTTGACTCTAATTCCAAGTCCTAAGTGTACAGAGGTAATCACCTGCAAAGAGGTAAAAATACAGCCATGGAGAGAAATGATGTTAGCAAGAGAGGTGTGTAGGACAGAAAAGAAAACCTCAGTCATTGTGGAAGAGAAGAGATGCCACAAGTCAGAGACTTAAGAGATAGCCAAGCTTAAAAGGTAGGAGAAAACAATGAGACTAAAAGGTAACAGAGAACCAGGAGAGGATAAAGTCACAAGGAGCCTGGAGGGCTATGGCTATATAAAAAGAAAAGACAGAAAAATGTTTCGCTTTCTACAGAAAGTTTGAAGAAAATGAAGTTTAAAAAATACTGAGAAAAGATTATTGGATTAAAACCACTGGTAATCTTGGAGATAACTTGGAGTTCAGGATAATGGTGATAATAAAAAAAAAAACAGTTAACAAGGGTATACGGAGTAAGTAGGTGTTGAAGAAAGAGAGACATTATGATTTCCAATTTCAGTGTCTGGATTCCTAAATACAGATATTTTGTTTTCTCTCCCCACTGTCACCTGTTGGCTTCATTTACTTTTTCCTCAATGTAGTTTGTTAGGTGAATTTGAAGTTGTTTTTAATTTTATTCTATTTAGTAGACATTTATGAAGCATTTCCAATATACCAGTTACTGAGCTAGGTACTGGAATACAAAGTTAAGTCAAACATTGACTAACCTGAAAAAGGTTGCAGTGTAATGGGGAAGCTAATATGTGCACAGATAAATGAGTATATAATATTTGGCTTTGTTTTTGCCCACACTCATAATTTTACCTGCAAAAGATATGGCTGAATAAGGAAGCTCTCTGTACCCATTTAGAGCAGCACTGTCCTGAGAGTGATATGCCCATGGTTATACTTGTAGTTTATGTCAGAGAAGGGACTTGAACTTGATTTGCTTTACTAAAAGTCCAGCTCTCTATTCTCTTAAATTATACATGCATGCATATTGTTTTGGCCAGAAACCTGAGGGCCTTCCCCTCCAGATTATTATTTTTTTAACTAGGTAAAGAGGCCATTCTCTGCTTCATTTCTCATTAAGTCTTAATCATTGAATGGGCATTACCTCAGTCAAACTGAGACCTGTTAAAGACCTTAGCTTGAAAAGGCTAAGGCTCCCCACTGCATCCATGGCTGTCGCCAGTTGTCCTGATCCATTTCTGGCCTCTGGACCCAGATGGCTCTGGAAGAGAAAGTAAGGCTGGTGGCTTTTCACAGCCCTCCCTCACTTAAATCCAATTCACTTGCAAGTAATCATGGCATCACCTTCCTGATGTCATGGTCCTCTTTGAGAAGAAAGGACAAACCACCACACAGATATGTGGATGTACAGATTGTATCCATATTTATGCTATGTAGATATGGATGTATATATGTATGTACGTATGCATGCATGCATGTGTGTACCTGTACTCACAAAATAATTTCAATGAAAGCACTAACATCTGTGCAGTTAAGAAAGAGTACTCACAGGAGATGGCATTAAAACTAAGCCTTGACATGACTGAAGGGTTCCAAGAGGCAAAAGTAGAATGGGAAGGTAGTTCAGGCAGGTGCCCAGACTGAGCAGAGGCATAAAGGTGGGAAATGGACTAACTATAAATCAAATTCCCTGAACACTTCTCAGTCTTGCAGCTGTAGACTTTTTTTTCCCCTTCTATTTTAATGACAGTGACTTGTGCCTCTTCTTTAGAATTCTATTTGATTCTGCTATCAGATACATTGTGAATTGCCACTATAGCAACTATCCTTATAGTTAAATCAGATATGCACATGGAATAAAGTTCTTTGTTAAAAATCAAGATTTCTTTATGTATTCTCAAGTTTCCTGATGAAACAAATTTATATGAGCATTCCTGTTGCAGACAGTCACTATGGGCTCACCAAGGTATTCCTGGTTGATCCAAGGAACCTTCACAGCCAAGAACAGTCACTTTCTAGAAGTTCAAACTAACTATTTCATCAGAAAAATGGATTTTAGACCAACAGAGGGCCATTTTTGGACCATATATGATACCCTCTGGGTATATGCCTGGAATCTGGGACAACCACAGTATCACAGAAGTAACTGGAGATTAGATCATATGGAGATGACTGTTGATGAGAGATCTTTCTCATTCTCAGCATGAGGGATAATGTCAATATCAAATGATAGTAGCATGTTAGGTTAATGGCATGGCCTAACAAAATAGCCAGTACTATTATGAAGTACTGACACTTATTGTGTGTAAGAATAGAAAGCCATAAAAATATTTAAAAGCTTTAAAACTGAAAATTTATATACCTTTCTCAGTCTGTGCTAATAAGCCTCCTCTCCCCCTAACTCCCCACCTTGAAGTCAAAAAATGTACAAATGTATCATAGATTTCATCTCTCTCTCTCTCTCTCTCTCTCTCTCTCTCTCTCTCTCTCTCTCTCTCTCTCTCTCTCTCTCTCCTCTTCAGAAAATGGAATTATGTAAATCTCACTGATAAGGACTAACATTGGTAAGGATTTTTTTTTCCCTTACTATATGCAGGAACAAGTCAGTCGGAAGTTTCACGGATCCTGCCAGCCTCATGTGGCTACTGGTATTTGTATGGGTATGGAGATGGATGAAAAAATGACCAGAAGAATCTGGGGCAGGCCCAAATCAGTTTACCATTCATTTGGAAACACCAGGGATATTCATATTCCCTGGATGCCCAATCTGTCAGCTATAGGGGCCATTAAAATAAGCTTCTTTTGTAACTCAATGTCTTTCAGTAAATCTTGTTGGACATGCACTTAAAGCCATATTTTGTTTTCATGTTTTAGTAGAATAGGATAATGTTAATCACATAAGTGTTCATTTAGAAGGCATTAGCTGCTGGCTTTTGGAACATAAACAGGAGTAGGAGAATCAGATCTCCAGTATAATCATTGAAATTATCCCCTTACACGAAACAAGGCAAAAAAAAAAAAAACAAAAGTATCTACATTATTCTCAATTGCAGAGAAAGCCATAAAGATTCTGAGACTTAGCCATACATCAAACATTTGCTTCTACTTAAAGAGGGTTTGGGGTTCATTTGTTTTTGTTTTGTTTTGTTTTGTTTTTCTCCCAGATATTGAAACTCATGATGATTTAGGGATTTTCATCTTCATCCATGAAAGAGCTCCCTCTCTGATGAAGCCTTGGTTCTAGGATGAGAAACTTGGAATACATAGATAAGCTTGATAGATGTGAATCAGAGGTTCTTATGCCACTTACAATATACCATTAAAATACAAGGCAAAAATAATACAAGAGGGTATTAATTAGAAAGGAGAGAGACAGAGAGAGAGAAGAAGAAGAAGAAGAAGAAGAAGAAGAAGAAGAAGAAGAAGAAGAAGAAGAAGAAGAAGAAGAAGGGAAGGAAGAAGAAGAAGAAGGGAAGGAAGAAGATGACTTGTCTCTTTTTATCACTACTTCTTAGCACAGTATATACTTGTAGAGTGACTCAGAAAGGAGGCAGGTGACAAAAATTGTCCTTTTCTCCTTTTTTATCTTCAGAGCTTGTCTAATGCAATATAAAGACAAGGTCACACAACTACTCGGGAAATATTTACTTCCTGTGTCCCAAGAAAAATGTTTTCTGGCTTTGCAATTGCCACTTAACCATTTGAGCAGTCTTCCTTGGTTGTAAACCATACTGCAGATCACTAGAGCTTGCCTGAGATCTTGGATTGATTTCAATGGTCAGGGAGACTATAGAAACAAAAGATAGGGAGAGAGAGGGAAGACTACATTTTGTTTTGTTTTGGTGGGGAACACTGCCTTGGATAGTTTTGAAAAGTTCAAAATTGTGTCTTTAGCCATAAGGAAAAGCACAATAAAGAATATCAACATCAAGAAACAGAGTAACAATCACCACTGTTTATGGAGCATTTAAATATTTTCAAAGCCCTTCATATGTTATCCCAGGTCCTATCATAATCCCCATTTTAAAACTGAGGAAATGAAGGGTGAATGAAGTTAAATGACTTGCCCAAGATTATATAGCTACTAATTCTCAGAGGAAGGATTTGAATTCAGGCCTATCTTGACTTTAAGAAAGAGCAAACAGCTTAGTAGCATGCAGAAAGAGCTAAAAGAAAAAAATGTGCTCTGGGACACATTTTCTGTTATGGAACATAATGGGAACTTTGAAAGAGACTACTATTCAGTTTCAGTGAGAAAGAGGAATGGAAATTGTTTTTCTTTTTTTTGTTTGTTTGTTTTTCTTAGGCAATGGGGTTAAGTAACTTGCCTGGGGTTACACAGCTAGTGTTATGTGTCTCTTTTGAACTCAGATCTTCCAAACTCCAAGGCCAGAGCTCTATCCATAATGCCACCTGGTTGCTTCCAAGGAATGGAAATGGTCACGGTATATTTCACCTGTGACCTTCTCTCAAGATAGAGAAACTGCCAAATTGAAGTACTCTGAGAATGGAACATTCTGGCTGATGGAATTTTCTGTTCAAATGATGATTAAAAAAATTTTGGGGGCAGAGCCAAGATGGCCGAGTAAAAGCAATTGACTTGCTTGAGCTCTCCCCCAAACCTCTCCAAATACCTAAAAAAAAGACTCCAAACAAATTCTAGAGCAGCAGAAACCACAATAAGACAGAGTAAAACAAATTTCCAGCCCATTCAAACTAAATGGTTGATCAGAAAGGTATATTGCACTGGTCTGGGAGAGGACCTCAGTTTGGCATGGGTATGCAGGCCTCAGAGAGCCTGGAGTAGGCCTCAGAGGACTGACTCACAGACAGCTGTGGTGGTTTCTAAAATTCTGAACCCATGAATGCCAAAGATAACTCAGAAGTTAAGTAGGAAAAGTCTGTATCTGGTTAGAGAGAAGCTTGTGGTCTCAGGCCCAGTCCTCGAGCTCTGCCCAGGGGCAGCAGCTGCTTCCTGAGCTTCAGATTGAGGGGGAATCGAGCAGATGATCATAGTGAGATTGCAGGGATCTCTTTGCTGATGCAGGATTCTCTTGCTTTACAATGCTTGGATCTGGGTCACAGCTCTGGGAGGCGGTCCTGGGGTGAGGAGGAGCGCTGGTGTGGTGGAACTTGTAGTGGCTGTACAGAGAGAAGGCTCCTCACAGTTCCAAGACAGAAAAGAGTGCTTGTGGTCACTCATAGACCAGAGCACAGGCCAGGAAAGGAGTAAACACCTCATTCTTGATCATACCACTTTGGAAAAACTGAAAATTTACAGGTCCCTAGAAGTATCTCTGAAAACAGCTGCATAAAACCCCCAAAGCTTGGGACAGTACATTCTCCACACTGGAAGCAGACCCTTACCTTAACAAAGAGTTTATAACTCAAGCAATTGGCTGGGATCAGGAACAAGCAGTGCAAAAAAGAGTCAGACCATAGAATCTTACTTTGGTGACAAAGAAGAACAAAACATACAAACAGAAGAAGACAACAAAATCAAATCTCTTACATCCAAAGCCACCAAGAAAAATGTGAATTGGTCCCAGGCCATGGAAGAGCTCAAAAAGGATTTTGAGAAGCAAGTAGGAGAAGCAGAGGAAAAACTGAGAGTGATGCAAGAAAATCATGAAAAACAAGTCAACAGCTCACTAAAGGAGACCCAAAAAATACTGAAGAAAATAACATCTTAAAAAATAGTCTAATCCAAATGGGAAAAGAGGTCCAAATAACCAATGACTAGAAGAATGCCCTAAAAAGCAAAATTGGCCAAATAGAAAAGGAAGTACAAAAGATTACTGGAGAAAATATTTCCTTAAAAATTAGAATAGAGCAATCAGAAACTAGTGACTTTATGAGAAATCAAGACTCTGTAAAACAAATTCAAAAGAATGAAAAAATACAAAACAATGTGAAATATGTCATATGAAAAATAACTGACTGGGAAAATAGATCCAGGAGTGCTAATTTAAAAATTATTGGACTATCTGAAAGCCATAATCAAAAAAGAGCCTAGATATCATCTTTCAAGAAATTATCAAGGAAAACTGCCTTGATATTTTAGAACCACAGAGCAAAATAGAAATTGAGAGAATCCACCGATCACCTCCTGAAAGAGATCCCCCCAAAAAAACTCCTAAGAATACTGTAGCCAAATTCCAGAGTTCCCAGGTCAAGGAGAAAATATCACAAGCAGCCAGAAAAAACAATTTATGTATTGTGGGAACACAATCAGGATAATGCAAGATTTAGCAGCATCTATTTAAGGGACCAGAGGGCTTGGAATATAATATTCTGGAGGGCAAAGGAGGTAGGATTACAACCAAGAATCACCTACCCAGCAAAACTGAGCATAATACTTCAATGGGAAAAGTGGACACTCAGTGAAATAGAGGACTTTCAAGCATTCTTGATGAAAAGACCAGAGCTGAAGAGAAAATTTGACTTTCAGATACAAGACTGAAAAGAAACATGAAGAGGTAAACAGGAAAGAGAAATCATAGGAGACTTATTAAGGTTGAACTGTTTATGTTCTACATGGAAAGATGATATTTGTAACTCATGAGTCCTTTGTCAGTACTGGAATAGTTGGAGGGAAAAAAAATTATATGTATGTATGTATGTATGTAGATAGATAGATAGATAGATAGATAGATAGATAGATAGATAGATGGATGGATAGATAGATAGTGGGTACAGGGTAAGTTGAAGATGAAAGGGTGATATCTGGATAATAAAATTAAGGAGTGAGAGGGAATTATACTGGGAGAAGGAGAAAGGAAGAGGTAGAATGGGGAAAATTATCTCACATAAAAGAGACAAGAAAAAGCTTTTACAGTTGAGGGGAAATGGGGGAAGATGAGAGGGAATGAGTGATTCTTATTGTCATAGGATTTGGCTTAAAGATAGAATAACATATATACACTCATTTGGGTATGGAAATTTATCTTACCCTATAGGAAAATAAGAGGGGAAGGGGACAAGAGAGCAGGAGGATGATAGAGGGGGGACAGAATGGAGGAGGAGGTAATCAGAGGCAAACACTTCTGAGAAGGAACAGGGTCCAAAAGAGAAAAGAACACAAATGGTGGGTGAGATAGGATTAAGGGAAATGTACTTAGTTTCTCACAACATGACTACTATGGAAGTGTTTTGCATGACTACACATGTATATCCTGTATCAAGTTGCTTGCCTTCACAATGAGGGTGGGTAGGAAGTAAGGAAGGGAGAAAATTTGGAACTCAAAGTTTTAAAAACAAAAGTTTAAAAAAAAAAGATTTCACATGCAACTAGGAAATAAGATGTGCAGGAAATGTGGTATAGAAATCTATCCTGCCATATAGGAAAATTGAAGGGGAAGAGGATAAGAGAAGGGGGGAAGATATAGAAGAGTGCAGATTAGGAGAAAGGGTATTCAGAATGCATGCCATCTTGGAATAGGGGAGGATGAGATGGGGAGAAATTTTGGAACTCAAAGTTTTGTGGAAGCGAATGTTAACAACTAAAAATGAATTAATTAGAAAAACTTTTCTTTGAACCCTTGTTGTGTGTGTATGTGTATGTGTGGGGTATATCTGTAATGTGTATTAGTACACTTTCCTGCTGTATTAATTTGAGTATACTAGGGATAATGAGATCTCTCTTAGTTGAAGGCCTCACAAAGCCTTAGGGTCATCAGCTATGTGTTCTTTTTTTTTTAATTTAAAAAAATTTTTTTTTAAAACATGTGTTTTTAAAACTTTGAGTTCCAAATTTTCTCCGTTCCTCCCTCCTCCACCCATCCTCATTGAAAAGGCAAGCAACTCAATATAGGTTGTACATGTGCAGTTATGCAAAACGCTTCCTTAGTAGACATGTTGTAAAAAACTAACTCTATTTCCCTTAATCCTGTCCTGCCCTCCCATTTATTCTATTCTTTCTTTTGACCCTGTCCCTCCTCAGAAGTATTTGCTTCTGATTACCCTCTTTCCCAATCTGCCCTCCTCTCTGTCACCCCCTGCTCTCTTGTCCCCTTCTCCCCCTATTTTCCTGCAGGGTAAGATAGATTTCCATATCCAATTGAATGTGTATGTTATTCTCTCCTTAAGCCAAATCCTATGAGAATAAGATTCCCTCATTCCCTCTCACCTTCCCCTGTTTCCCCTCCACTGTGAGAGACTTTTCTTTTCTGTTTTTTTTTGTGAGATAATTTACCCCATTCTACCTCTCCCTTTCTTCTCCCAGTATCATCCTCTCTCATCCCTTAATTTTATTCTCCAGATATGACCCTTAATCTTCAACTCACCCTGTGCCCTCTATCTATCTATATATATACATACAATTTTTTTCCTCAACTACCCTAATACTGACAAAGTTCTCATGAGTTACAAATATCATCTTTCTATGCAGGAATATAAACAGTTCAATCTTAATAAGTCTCTTATGATTTCTCTTTCCTGTTTACCTCTTCATGTTCCACTGGAGTCCTGTATTTGAAAGTCAAATTTTCTGTTTAGCTCTGGTCTTTTCATCAGGAATGCTTGAAAGTCCTCTATTTCACTGAATGACCATTTTTTCCCCTGAAGGATTATACTCAGTTTTGCTGGGTAGGTGATTCTTGGTTGTAATCCTATCTCCTTTGCCCTCCGGAATATTATATTCCATGCCCTGCAGTCCTTTAATGTAGAAGCTGCTAAATCTTGTGTTATCCTGATTGTTTTTCCACAGTACTTGAATTGTTTCTTCTGGCAGCTTGTAATATTTTCTCCTTGACCTGGGAACTCTGGAATTTGGCTACAATATTCCTAGGAGTTTTCCTTTGGGGATCTCTTTCAGGGGAGATCTTGGATTCTTTCAATTTCTATTTTGCCCTCTGGTTCTAAAATATCAGGGCAGTTTTCCTTGATAATTTCTTGAAAGATGATGTCTAGGCTCTTTTTTTGATCATGGCTTTCAGATAGTCCAATAATTTTTAAATTCTCTCTCCTGGATCTATTTTCCAGGTCAGTTGTTTTTCCAATGAGATATTTCACATTGTTTTCTAATTTTTCATTCTTTTGGATTTGTTTTACAGTGTCTTGATTTCTCATAAAGTCACTGTCTTCCAATTGCTCTATTCTAATTTTTAAGGAAGTATTTTCTTCAGTAATCTTTTGGACTTCCTTTTCCATTTGGCCAATTTTTCTTTTTAGGGCATTTTTCTCCTCATTGGCTTTTTGGACCTCTTTTGCCATTTGGGTTAGGCTATTTTTTAAGGTATTATCTTCTTCAGCTTTTTTGGGGTCTCCTTTAGCAAGCTGTTGACTGTTTTTCATGATTTTCTTGCATCACTCTCATTTCTCTTCCCAGTTTTTCCTCTACTTCCCTTACTTGCTTCTCAAAATCCCTTTTGAGCTCTTCCAAGGCCTGGGACTGATTCATATTTTTCTTGGAGGCTTTGGATGTAGGAGCTTTGATTTTGTTGTTTTCTTCTGGTTGTATATTTTGATCTTCTTTTTCACCAAAGTAAGATAATATAGTCTGACTCTTTTTGTGCTGTTTGCTCATGATCCCAGCCAATTACTTGAGTTTTAAACTCCTTGTTAAGGTAAGAGTCTGCTTCCAATGTGGAGAGTGTACTGTCCCAAGCTTCAGGGGTTTGTATAGCTGTTTTCAGAGATACTTGTAGGGACCTGTAAATTTTCAGTTCTTCCAAGGTGGTATGATAAGGGTGAGTGTAGGTTTACTCCTTTCCTGGCCTGTGAGCACATGTATTCCTTTCTGTTCTGTAACTGTGAGGAGGGGTTCCTCTCCATAGCCACTACAAGCTCCACCACACCAGTGCTCCTCCTCACCCCAGCACTGCCGCCCAGAACTGTGACCCAGATCCACACATGGGCAAAGCAAGAGATTCCTGCCTCAGCACTGGCAAAGAGATCCCTGCAGTCCCTCTCTGATCAGCCACTGGATTCCCCCTCAGTCTGTGGGCCGGAAGCTCAGGAAGCAGCTGCCTCCTCCAGGACCAGGCTCTTGGGGAATGGAGCTGAGACCCCGCCTTCCTCTCTGACCACTGACAGACACAGACTTTTCCCACTGACCTTCTAAGTTGTCTTTGGCATTGGTGGATTGAGGAGTCTGGAAACCTCAGCAGCTGCCTGCGACTCAGTCCTCTGAGGCCTGTTCCAGGTTTGCTGCGGCCTGTGCACCCACGCTGCGCTCCCAGCCCGGTGCGATAAACCTTTCTGATCAATCACCCATGTTGTCTTGGGCTGGAAGTTTGTTTCACTCTGTCTTTTTGTGGGTTCTGCTGATTCAGAATTTGTTTAGAGCCATTTTTTATGAGTATTTGGAAGGGTTTGGGGGAGAGCTCAAGCAAGTCACTGCTTTCACTCCGCCATCTTGGCTGCACCCCCTCAGCTATGTGTTCTTTGGGATGGATGTCAGGGAGACTGAAAGTAATGCAGAAAAAGGACACAGAAACAGCTTCTGGGAAAATAGTGGTAAAAGTCAGGGTACCTTTCTCCCATTTTAACCTTGGCTCACAATATGGCCATTGACAAATAAATACTTGTTATCTTTTCATTTTTTGACTTTTTTTTTCAGTTACTTAAGGTGACATTGTTTTCTTATTTTATAAATCAAATCACATGCAGAAGTTAACTAATACACGTTGATTGAACTGAACTCTGAAAAGAAAAAAAAGAAAGATAAATTTACTAGCACATTAGTGAGGCAGCATGACACAGTGGATGGAATACTAGCTTCCAGATCAGGAATAATTGAATTCAAATCTGTTCTCTCATCTGTAATAGCTAATAACTGCTAAAATTGACATAGCACTTACTAAGTGCTTTATGATTTATCATTTCATCATATTCTTATAATAGCTCAGAAATGTAGATGCCATTATTAATCCCATTTTATAGTTGAGGAAACTGAGGCAAACATAGGATAAAAGATTTACTCATGGTCAAAGAGCAATAAAGTGTCTGAGGCTGAATTTGAACTTAGGTTTTACTGAGTCCAAGCCAGAAGCTCTAACCACTTTGCTCTATACAATAAATATGTATGCATGCATGTATGTATTTATGTGTGTATATAGACACACACATATACAGATAATACACCATACATACAACACATATAATACATACATACATGTATATATACACATATACACATACACGTACACAGACATATACATATACATATACATATACATATACATATACACATACACATACACATACACATACACATACACATACACATACACATACACATACATATACATATACATATACATATACATATACATATGCATATGCATATACATATGCACATACACACACACAAACATATATATGTATGGTATGTATGTGACCAGTTCAGTCACATAGCATGTCAGTGCCTCAGGTAACCCTCTAGTACCCTTAATTACAGAAAAGTTGCTGACCTGTTTGCTAAAGGGAGTTTAGTTTCATCCTCAAGGAATGCCCTATACTAGTGAAATCATTTGGCAGCTGGATGGTGCAGTGGATAGCTTGCCAGGCCTGGAGTCAGGAAGATTCATTTTCCTGAGTTCAAATCTGGCCTCAGACACCTACTAGCTATGTGACCCTGGGCAAGTTACTTAAATCTCTCTGCTTTGGTTTCCTCATCTGAGATATGATCTTATATAAAATATAAGCTAGAAAAGGAAGTGGCAAACCATTCCAGCATCCCCTCCAAGAAAATCCCATATCCAGTCACAAAGTGTCCGATGTGGACACTACAGAAATGACTCAACAGTAACAATAAAATAAAATCATTAGAACCAGTCCCTGTCCCTTCAGTCTATGTGAAAGCAAACATGTAACACTACAATAACTACCATATTACAAAAATTAAGAACTGTTCCTCTAAGACTTTTTTTTGGTAAATTATGTTTAATCTCCTTGGACTCCAAAGAGCAGGAAATTTAATCAACTGAAGGGTACTTAATTTCTCAAAGACAGAGAACTGGAAGAAATCCAAATCCTTTTATTAGTCAGATTGAGAAATTATCTAATCATGGACACACAGACCACAGATACTGTGCTAGAAGGGACCTCAGAGGCTTTCTAGCCTAATCCAGTCATTTTACAGATGAGAAAACTGATAGCAATGAGTCTTTATGATTTGTCTGAAGTCCCACAGTTGGTAAGCCTTAGAGGCAGGATTTGAACATGTCCTTGATCTGGGGCCTTTTGGTTTCAAATTGGATCTTTTTCTGCAACCCCCCCCAACTACTCCCATACCCCATCTAGTCAGTAGAGGTTCTTTCTATGTAGCCAGGAGAAAGAGGCAATAGGAAGAAATAAGATAGCAAAGAGGAGCCTGGAACTCATGTACAAACTGGCCCAAAGATCAGAAGAGGATAACTTACAAATTTCATCCTATATTAACCACAATTCACATCTGGGTCCTATGATATGTCACTTTCAGACAAATTCCAGACCTGCATGGATCCAGCAGAACATCAAAAAGGTGCTGAAAACTTTGAGATGAAACTTTGAAGTTTCTTGATAACTTCATGATGATTTGGATATGTCGATGAACTAATCCCAAAGTAGCAGAGTTAGGATTTGGTATGTTTACCCCTCAAACCCCTCCAAAATTGAGATCTCAAACTCTTGCCCCACAAGCTGTCTTCCATCTCCTGGTCCATGCTTCCTAGTGCCCCCCACTCAAATCCATGGTTATATAAGTGATGTTCTTTACCTCTCCCCCTCCCCATCCTGTTCCTCACATTGCCTGCCTTTACTACTGCATCCCTTGTGCCCACACTGCCATCTGCCTCTGTATCTCATCTGCTACTTATCTCTGACTTCATGGGCTTTTTGTCCCAATGTCCTTTGTATTTAAAGTGTGATTGTCACTCCATTTCCTGTTACAAACCATAGTCTTTCTGAGAGAGTACCCAAAGAACTAGGTGTGCCTGCCCCTACTTAATAATTTCAAAAGCTAATTACCAATTCAGCTTTCCACTGAAACTCTACTGAACTCAATCAGGGCTTCTGACTTCCAATTGAATACTGATTCTGTTGTGTTCTGCTGCCTCTACTGAGACAGACTTGGATGCAGTGTCAATGGAGTTGGAGTGTCAATGGACCTGAGTTTGAAAATTGGCTTTTGAAATTACTACCTCTGTGACCTTGAACAAGAGACAACTTCCCTGGGCCTCAGTTTACTCATGTTTAAACAGTAAAGGTGTTGAGCTGGATTGTCTTTAAAGTTCCTGGCAATGTTAAACTTATGATCTTATGACCCTGAGTGCCCAGAAATTAGCAGTGAGCTAAAACCAGTGGTCTGCAACCCTGTAAAGAATTGATCTTTCTTCTATATATGTAGGTATCAGAGGTCAAGACAAGGCTGAAAATCAGAGAACAGAGAAACTTGATTTTGCTGCACAACAGTTTGCAGTTGCTTGCTATGTGAGTTCTTTGAGCACAGGGATTTTTTTCTCTCTCTTTTTATATGCCCAGAGCTTAGTACTATGGACTGGCACATAATAGATCCTTAATAAATGCTTGTTGACTCACTGACCAGGGGCAAGTCACTTAAAGTCTATTTGCCTCAATTTCCTCATCTGTATAATAGGGATATGTTGGAAGTGAAATTTGATTGAAGGTTAAACAGGCCATTCTCCAAGTAAGATAACCTGTTAATGCCAAACCTGTTCATAAAGGGGGCTCTGTCTTGCCTCTATTTGTGCCAAAGACCCAGAGTGAGGGTCAAGAGGATCTTTAAAACTTAGGTGTGTCTTCCTTCTGATTGCCCCGACAATACATGATTTGGATCATCCCTGGCAAAGGCCATCCCAATGGTAGATATTTTAATGAGAAGGTGGGTAAATAGTTCTCATCTCTGCCCCACTTTGTCATTAAAGTTGGGGTTGAACTGGCCTACAAAGGAGAGACCAAATCAGGGAGATCCGAACTGGGCTGTTTTTTGTTTTGCTTGGTTTTGTTTTGTTTTTTCCTAGCCAAGATTGCTAGAAGCAGCTGGATTTCATAAAGTACCTAGCATTTCTTCAGTGTCAGAGAGGGTGCAACCAGCCAAATCTGAAGGCCAGCCCACTTTTCCTAGCTGCAGTCTAATCCTTTCATTTGAACATTAGTCCTTCTTGCCACAAAGATGAGGAGGTAGACTGGTTTCTTTCTGCCAAAGATAAGATTTGTTAGAACATCTATTAGGGTAGGTGAGATTTAAAGAATCCACCATATTGGCCAGACTCTAAGCATTTGTATGCATATGCGAGCAGGCCAGATCTTAAGAATCCGAGCACCTCAACGATACAAGATGAATCTTATATACAGAAAGACTGTGGGAGGAGTCCAGGACTGCAATTAGTCTGGCATAGCTGGAGGAGGGATCTAAGGAGGATCTGGATGGGAGTGTCCAGTAAACTGGGGTGAACCTAACTCCAGGGCCCTGTACCACATGACCAAGGGATAGAGAATTCTAGATAGGATTAAGGGTGGGAAGTGGCCAGGGGCAAGTGGGAGAACAGGATTGGGAGATAGGGCATAGCCACAATGAAAGGCCAGTTGAGTGGATTATAAACTCAGGCAAATGCCAGAGATTTGGGAAAAGTCCAGGGATTTTCTTTTTGGGGGCCCAGATCTCAAAGACATCATCTTTTCCTTTTAGGGGCTCAGATCCTATCCCTATCATTGTCATCATCATCATCATCATCATCATCATCATAAGCAGAATAAGAATCTGATGAAAAAGTTGCGATTATACACAACAAAAAAGATACTAAATGATTGTGGTAGGTCTACAGGCAGAATGGAATAGGTGAACTTTAGAGTGGCTTTTACAGGATTCTAAACATGAAATAAGAACAGCCTTTACAGCTTATCTATTCCAACACCTGCATTTTACAGACGTGGAAACTGAGACTGAAAGAGATGAAGTGATGAGCAAGATTTTATAAGAATAAGCTTGAGGGAGGGGTTCTTAACCTTTTCGTGTGTCATGTATCCCTCTGGTGGTCTGCTGAAACTAATGGAGAAATTCAGAATGTGTTTGAATACATAAATTAAAATGCATATAAATAAAAAGGAAACCACTTATATTGAAATATAAGTAGAGGGAAAAAAAAAAAAACCTTGGAGCCCAGGTTAAGAGCCCTTGCTATAGAGGTAGAATTGGAATCTCAGTGAGACTGTGATCTCCTTGAGGGTAGTGACTGACTTTCTCCTCTTTTTATATTCCTGTTTCTCAGCACAGTCTCCTGCACATAGTAGGTGCTTATTGTTGTTCCCTTGCGTGTAACTCTTCAGGATCCAATTTTAGGTTTACTTGGCAAACATATTGGAGCGTTTGCTATTTCTCCGGGTTATTTTACAAATTAACAAATTGAGGCAAACAGGCTTAAGTGACTTGCCTGGAGTAATACAGCTAGTAAGTGTCTGAAGTTAAATTTGAACTCAGGTCTTTCTGACTCCAGGACCAGAGCTCCAACCACTGTATCACTCAGCTGCACTTATGACTAAAGTTGACGAATAAACAAAGCTACTAAATATTAACAGGGATCCCTTCTACCACTTGCCCCTAATGTGAGCATCCTACCTTCACTTGAAGACTTTCTGGAGAGAAGACTCTAAATCTATTGAGGCAGCCCATTTTCCTTTAGCACAACAGTAATTATTACCATCCTCCAAATATTCTCCAGCTTATCAAAGTAGTCCACAAAATGAAGTATGCAGATGTGAGCACAATGATATGAACTGATGAGAACAGAGTACAGTAGAATTATTATTATTTTTTTTTTTATTTTTATTCCCAGAAGCTATGATTTTCTTATTGCAACTGAGGATCATGTTACCTTCCTTGGTTGCCATATCACACTGTTGATAGACATCCATTTTATAATATACTATAATTGGCCTTTTTTTTTCAGAGAAACTGTCGTGTAGTCATAATTCTTCTATCTTATGCTTTTGACACTGAAATTTTGAACAAATTCTCAAACAAATTTTGAAAAATTTGAACAAATGCAAGATTTAATGGGCATGCCTATTCTATTTTATATTATTTTAGTCAGATCAATTTTCTAGCCTGTTAAGTTATAGCTCTCCTTGATTTATGTAATTAAAAAACAATACTATTTTGTTTGTTGAGTGCATGGATCTAATCTCTAGAGGAATTGAACACCAAGCAGAAAAGACTGGGGATGGAAAGCTGCATTAAATAGTAACATTAGTGTCCAAGATAATTGAGGCCCACAGTTTTATGAATATTGGGAGATGGTCAAGATGTATAAATATGTATCTTTAAGATATATAAATTGTGTTTTCTGATCTTAGGAGCTTTAGGGATTTTACTGTAAGATTTATCTTCCGCTTTGTAGCTAGAAAAAATGTAATAAGCTTGCAAATGCTCTCATGGACATTTTCAAAACTCTCCTATTGATTTGAATAATTCAACATAATAAATTTAAACATGAGAATTAACAATTGTAGGTACAAAAAGAATGAATTGTTCTTGTGTGGATGAAGGTCTCTAAGGCCAAACTCACTAACCAAGAATGATCGGGCATCTTGACAAGGTTTTCTGCCTTGTTTCATCATCTCTGAGGGCCCTGTTACCACGTAGGGCTCTCCAGTTAGAAGGGCATTGCTCATTCATTAAACATCTTGATTTCCATTCCTAAGTAGTGGCTGGAGAATCCAGCAGGGAGTTGCTTTTGGAGATGAGGACATTGCTCATTTTGCATAGTGCAGTTCTCAGTATTAGATGTTGCTACTTTCAATCCTGGCCATGTGGGATTGATACAAGTTCATAACCTAGAGGTGAAAAAATGAGTTTTCTGAACTAGTCTGTCTACTATCGCTATTAACTTATACCAAGGAAAGGCTAACATCTCTAATACAAACTTCAGAAAACCATTTAGTTTAGACTAAAGTCTATACCCAGCCTCACATTTTACTCCCCATTTTCTATATTTAAGATAGGAATTCTCAGTGGGGTTCTAGGGGGAAAAAAAGTCTACAATGTCAAAACAATTTGTGTATAATAATTCAAGAACCAAACCCTCTCCAGAGGCACCACATTGGAACAGATAATGTTCCGAGTTCAGAGTCAGGAAGATCTGTGTCCAAGTCTTGGCTCTGATCCTTAACAGTTGGGTCATATTGGGCAAATAACTGTACATCGGTTAGTCTCAGGTAACTAAGAAAAAGAAAGTCCAGATCTTTGAGATCATCAACAGTTACTCCCTGAGCAAAATTGCCCCATCAGTTTCACTGCCCCTTTTATCATAAGTAAAATGAACACTGTTCCACTCAACACAGGACACACATTGACTAAGAGCCTGATACTTACCAGGAGCTCTTTGAAGCATTCAGGATACAAAAGACAAAAATGAAAGTCCCTGCCCTCAGACAATCTTCATCTGCAAAGCACTGAAAAGTAAAAACAACCTATATAGAAAGTGGTAAAGTTCCACTCTGTGGAGAGATCAATTTGCATTTTGATGAACCGCTCAAAAAGATAATCTGATTTCTTTTCATCATCTGTGAACTAGGACCAATAATGATTGCATCAATTCACTTGGATTGCTGTTGTTGTTGTTTTGCACTTAATAATGTTTTATTGATTTTCCAATTATACATAGAGGTAGTTTTCAACATTCATTTTTGTAAGATTTTGATTCCAAATTTTTCTCCTTCTCTCCCTGAACTTTCCCCTCCCCAAGACAGCAAGAAATCTGATGTAGATTGTATGTGTACAATGATATTAAATATATTTCCACATTAGTCATGTTGTGAAAGAACTAGTCACTGGCTTTCTGTGCCAGGGCCTCCAGGGCTTATGGCGTGCCCGTTGTGCTTGGTGGGCCTCGTCTGGTTGTGCTGGGGCTCCAGGTACCCTGGTGGCTTTCCCACTGATGTTGGAGACCTCACAGCTGGCCTGCTGTGCCATCATCCTGCCGAGCCAGGGGCCTGAGTTGCTGAGCTATGCTGTGGCTAAGAGCCTCCTTCTGGCTTATCCAGACACCACCTGCATTGGGCTGCACTCTCAAGTGAGACAGAACTTTCCTGAAAATCTTCTAAGCTATTTTGGGTTCTGTTACTCCAGAATCCATTTAGAGGTTTGATTTGATGTTGTTTTTGAGGGAAACTGGGGAGAGCTCAGACAACTTCCTGGCTTCTCTCCACCATCTTGGCTCTGCCTCCCTTAATTTGGATTGTTATATCAAATGAAATAATATATGTAACTTTTTTTTCAAACAAGGTCTTTTTTTTTAATGAGGCAAACAGGGTTAAGTGACTTGACTAGGGTCATACGGCTAGTAAGTATAATGTGTCTGAGGTCAGATTTGAACTCAGGTCCTCCTGACTCCAGAGGCAGTGCTCTATCCACTGCACCAATCAAAGTCATTTATTAAGATATTATTGTTCTGTTATCTGTTAGGTGTTGTACTTGGTGTTGATGACACGCATATAATATCATTTAAATAAAAATCCCTATACAAAAAGGTCTACTTTTTTATTTTTCAATGCATCTGGGTTTGCTAGGGATTCAGATCACACCCTACCCAAGCCTACTTTTCTATTTCTGCAACTTTTGGCCATTCCAACTGATGAATCTCTCAGAAGTATCGAAGCCCCTGCCTATAAGCTATATGTGTTTCAAAACACTCCTAAGTGGTTCAAACCAGATTAAACGCAATTTGGAAATATTTAACAAAACAAAATGAACATTTAACAAAATAAAAAAAATGGAAAAGTAAATATTACAAAATGAAGAAAATAATATATTTTAAAAACTAAGTCAATAAGTGATCTGCAGGGATCCTTGTATATGCTTTGTCAGTCCCTGTTCTGATTTGAGTTTGACACCATTGCTCCACAGGAATTTCCTCCAAAATGTAAAAGCTTTAAAAAAAGTTCTTGACTTAATGTAAGTACCAATGTAAATAGCCAAATCAATACGCTTCTCATTGTTTATGTCCAATTTGGCCAGTTGCCTGGCCTACCCACTCTTCTGTCTGGCCATTTATTAGATGTGACTTAATTATTCAAAATGAAAGATATACAGACAAAATTTTAACACCAATTACAGAAAAAATTGGTTATTTTCTATCTTATTCCACAATAATTTGGCTGATCAATATGAACCTTCTGGCCTATTTTTATGATATATTTAAGAAAGAAAATATACCAAATGTTTGAAATAGCTAAAAGGCATGCATCTCGTCCTTCTTGTGCAATTTAAATCCCAGAAGTTGTTTTTTTTTTTTCTAATTGAATAAGTATAGGAGAAGTGGATACAATCCTACTGGACCCAGTTAATGTCTGCGTTGAATCTGCTTATTTCTCCTCCCCCTTCCCCACCAATTTTGTAAATTGCTTCTAAACAGTTCCAATGGCATTTAAGAATCTATTAGGGGCTGAGATCAATTATCTGAGTAAACATTACTATTTCTAAATCACTTGAGTTTCCCTACAGCTCAGAACCCATCCTTATTAACATCTTTCTAAATCTTTTAAACTTTCAGAGCAAATCATTATTGTTTGATGAAAGATAGCAGTCACTTTAGACACCACACTGTTTTTTTTTTTTTCATGGGAACATATTGAGATTGAATTCCACCGCAGTCTTCTGATTATTAAGCTGATTCCAAAGGATTGAATCTTAATTCTACAGATGCATCTTCATCGGTAAGAGATAACATGGAGAGTGGTGGTATAAATTTCTACTCTCAGGACCCAGGCTGTAAGAGGAGTGTATTCAGTCCTCTCTTCCCCTATCTAACTCATCATGTGTCCTAGGACCCAGAGGACACAATGATGAGCTGAAAGTGAAGAATGGCAATTTTCTGCCAGTTCAATGTAAATAAGAGTGTCCAAATCATTAGGGCTATGCCAAAATGGGACTGTCTCAGAAAACAGTGGATTCCACTGTACTTCCCAGATTCCTTAAAAGAAAGGCAAGATGAACCCTTAGCTAGTGGATGATTAAAGGCTATTTATTCCATTAGATGTTGATGTTGGTGAGTTATTTCACTCATGTCCAACTCTCTATGACCCCACTGGGTAGTTTTTTGGCAGAGATACAGATGAGAAACTAAAACAAAGATGTCTAAGTGACTTAGTCAGGGTCACACAGCTAGGAATTTTCTGAGG